>NW_022302087.1:1249665-1309842 GCF_002776525.5 Piliocolobus tephrosceles | reverse complement strand
TGGTGTATATGTGCCACATTTTCTTAATCCAGTCTGTCACTGATGGACATTTGGGTTGATTCCAAGTCTTTGCTATTGTGAATAGTGCTGCAATAAAGATACGTGTGCAGCACATAGAGTTTTCTATCTTATAATGTGCTTTTGTATCTCAATGCCTTTTTCCCCTTTCAGAGCATACATTACTCAAAGGCAGGAAATACGTGTGTGCTTGGAGAGAAAATAAAGGGGTTACTAAAAAAAGCAAAAGCCAAAAAACTTCTACTTTTAGAGAATAAATAAAATTGGCATTTATTTTCCAATTAAAAGGAACAGTTGGATAAGCATGTAGAACTTTATGCCCAGAGATCAGAAGACAAAAGAGGGGTAGAGAGAGATTTGGATCATCCATAGTTGACTGCCACATAAAAGTTGACAGGTTTGCCTGGCACACAGACTACAATGTGAATGGGACCCCAGAGTTGTGTGCTGGAGTTCAAACCCACACAGGGGCTGCAGGCCCAAAGAGGGGTGGTTCTATTGCAGGCATTAAGTGAGGGAGTACAGAGAAAGAATTTTGAGAAATGCCCAAATTTAGTGGGTAAAAGGAAAAGAAAGATAAACCAGCAAGGGAAAGAGGGAGAGTCACAAGCTGGTTGAGAATAGTACAGTTGCCATAGCTCATGTCTCTTTCTCTGCATGATGTCCAAAACAGTCTTCAAGATTCAGTCTTTCAAAGTGAAAATAGTCTGTGGCTCTTCCTTCACAATGTAACTTCTCTCTTGCTATGTATCTCTGTCTTTCTCTCTGTGTATAGATGTGTGTGTGTGTGTGTGTCTTTCTGTATAAGTGTCCTTCTTTCTCTCATACATGCACATATGTATACATTAGCATTTGACAACTTCTATGCTAATTTCATTGTCAGATCAAATTAGTTCATTAGAGTTAAATGATCTTTGATAAAGCATTATTTACCCACAGCACTGCTTCCTCTTACTTAAATTGATGCTAGTTAGGAAAAACTTAATTACCTTTCTCATTCTATATAGAACATTTTAATTTTAAAGCCTGATTCTCCTCCGAGAAATCGTACTTCACCTTAGAAATTTTATAAGAAGAATACTTTGTGGCCATTCAATAGCCATTTCTACCTGCATTATCTCTGTAAAGGAATATAGGTGTTTAAAATTGTTATCCTTGTTTTAAAGTTTCAAGCCATCGTATCAACTTTTGATCATCATCATCTGAAACACTTTTTCTAAAGTCTTTGGTCGAAAAGTTGTATTTCAAAAACTACGTCTTTGGGGACATTTTCTTTCCAGAAGAATAATTAGTTCCTAAGAAATGACACAGTTACACATTGTCAATGTAATTAAGTGTGCTGTTGCCAAACTCAGACAAGCCTACATTTCTGTCATCCTGCCTCATGCCAGAGCCAACATATTTTTTGCTTATTATTTTATAATCACCACTTACAGAAGCTCAACAAAGCTTCTTGAATCCTAGGAAAACCGTAAAATAAGACTGGCTACAATCCTGGCAATGCCTCAATATCAAAACATGGTAATTTAGTCCACCCCTACCACTTGTCTTTTGTAGCAATGTGTCAATTACGTAGGAATTATTCTGCTTTCTAAAATCATCAGAAGAGGGTTTTCCACGACTTTGTCCTGTAATCAATGGAAATGCATGATAACGTGGATCATCAAAAGTGAAAAACAATTTTAATCGGCATCTTCTTTTTTAGGCAAATGGTGAATAAATTTGATTTATTTTATTTTTCCTTGGCTTCTCTTTACCCATTTTTAACCATCTCTGTCATGGAGTTGGATAGCTAATATTTTTAGCGGTATATGACAGTGTTTCTTTCCTTCATTACCACTCTTCTAGTATCAGACCTCACCTTCAGGTTTGGATTGGATGGGGACAGGGGTATTTACAGGGCTCAGACTTGACCTAGCATAGTGATGCCAACTCCCTGGACACAGTGTTTGCTCTGGGATGGGAGCTAGACCCAAGTATGTCGGGTTGTCAGACAACATACAGGATTCCCACTTAATTTTAAATTTCAGATAAACATGAATAGGGGTCTAGGATATATTTTTCACCTCTGTTGAAACCTTCTCAAAGAACATGTGGGATGTATTCATACTGATACAATTTATACTTAAGCACTATTTGTTCTTTATTTGAAAATCAATTTTAACTGGGTGTCCTTTATTTTTGTTTGCTAAATCTGACAACACTATAAGTTGGACCAGAGACTTGTTTTCTTTGCTTATTTTATATGAACACAAGAGAAATAATTTCTGTTAGGATGTACAGGACAGGATTAAATTGCAGCCCATCTGATCGCCACTTTCCCTGAGTAAGAGGAAAAGTTAGCCAAGTAAAGGGGCGCAAACACCTGAGGTGGCAGAAAGATAAGTCTTCTGAATTCCAGCTCCTATCTGTAGGCTCTGGTACTGCAGCTCTTCCTTTTTATATTATGCACCATTCCAGCATCTTTCTCAGTTATGGCAGCCAGTAGATTACTTTTATTTGTATAAGCAAGTGGGAGTGTGACCTGTCACTCATGCGACACTCTCCTCCTTCCCCTGGTGTCCTCCAGCATTTCTGCTTGCCCTTCATGCAGCAGCACACACTCAGACCTCCCCTCCCACACAAGCTGCCCCACCCTGCATGGCACACTATTTTCCTGCAAGAGGACCTTAAAAATTCTTGTTGAAGTAATCAGTGGATAGAGTCACAGGAAATAGGGAGTAACTGCAATACCTTGATTAAAGTATGATATGTGGCTGGGCGTGGTGGCTCTCGACTGTAATCCCAGCACTTTGGGAAGCTGAGGCTGGCAGATCACGAGGTCAGGAAATTGAGACCATCCTGGCTAAACAGGTGAACCCCGTCTCTACTAAAAAAATACAAAAAAAAAAAAAAAAAAAAAAAAAAAACATAGCCAGGCGTGGTGGCGGGCGCCTGTAGTCCCAGCTACTCAGGAGGCTGAGGCAGGAGAATGGCATGAACCCAGGAGGAGGAACTTGCTGTGAGCCGAGATCGTGCCATGCACTCCAGCCTGGGTGACAGAGCGAGACTCCACCTCAAAAAAAAAAAAAAAAAAAAAGGAATGATATGTAAAAACAAAGTTTTTAGGAGGACGAATCTGCCAACAACAATTTCTCATGTTTCAATCGGAAACTTTTTTTCTTTCCAGTGTTAGAATAATATCTGGAGGGGGGACAGCTTGTCTGTTTTCTAATTTCAAAAACGAATAATTCCTTTAAAAGCTTTAGATTTTGGTGCTTTTGTCATCTTGCTACAGGGTTCTGGACCCTTGGCCAGTGGCCAGCTTTAGAAATGGTCATTTAGGAAGCAAGGCTTCCCCAGAGAATGCATGTGCTGAGTTGTTGTCATGTTTGCTGGTGGACAGTTGGTCCCTTGTGTCCCCAACACCACAAAGGCTTTCATGGACAGAGTCCTTCACGGGTAAGAGAAAAAGCTGGGACACATTTTTAAAAAGCTTAGTACATGTAAAAGTGATGTACTTTATAAGAAAAATGTTCTTTATTCATTTTGGAAAAAAAGTAGAGTCCAAATTTACCAAAGTATAAACACTGAGCGATAAAAGCTGTGGAGATATAAAAAAGAGAAAAACAGGCACTTTGCTTCATGCATATATCAAGAAATTTTAAAAATCAAAGACAAACTAAAATTGTCAGTAGGGGTCCTGCAGGCAAAAAAGACGTCATCTAGAAAGAAGTCTTAAGGAGGGAGTGAAAAAGTAAAGATGGACGAGAAAAGTATAAGTAGCACCTTTTGGATTAACTGCCAAAAGAAATCCTTCCAAAGGAAGTGGGTATGTACTGTCAGGCCTGGCTTATGGGCTTCCCTGCCTTTATAGAAATCACGTCCATTAGTTTCAGCTTCATGGAACATTAGTCATAAAAGTGTGAAAGCCGTGGTCTAATCTAACCATGGGTGGCTTAATGGACTCATTTTAAACACTTTACTGTCCCTTTCTCAAGAAAATAGGAGGCACAATGAAATAAATTGCTAGGCTAAAGCCAAATATCAGTAATCCTGATATTCAACACAGTTAACCCATAGGGTGGATGTAGAATCTGCAGCAAAGGCCCGGATCAGGAGCTAAGTCTCAGATAGGCCTGGATAGACTAGAGAAATCAATCATCTGGGCCATAGACTTCAATACTGTGAAATAAATAATTGACCTTTACAGCTAATATACAGACCAGTACCCGCTACTTGGAATTCTGACAAAGAGAATAAAGTAATGTAAAC
The DNA here is from genome assembly GCF_002776525.5 of Piliocolobus tephrosceles. Lineage (NCBI taxonomy): Eukaryota > Metazoa > Chordata > Mammalia > Primates > Cercopithecidae > Piliocolobus > Piliocolobus tephrosceles. Next base: position 1,305,570 of record NW_022302087.1, on the reverse strand, counting down.
CAGATTGACCTCTATAGTTTGTCCTGAGCAGAGCCTAACAAAGTCCAACTTGTTTTGTTTACCTGCTTTATCTCCCATGTTGAGTAAGAATATTGTGGTCAAGATGGAAGCAGGTGGTAGGGGGCCTAGCCTGAAGCGGAGAGTAGAGCAGGAAATGGGGGAGGTAAGGATAAGAATTTGTTGAATGCTTTTCAGGAGGATGAAGGAGTACATCAAACAATAATATATCATCTTTGTTACCTTTTCTTTTTACACAATGTTACAGACTTCAAAGAGATTCTATATTCCAAATCTTCACAAGATTTCTCACAAGAATATTCTTATGAAGCAAGGTACATACAATGTAAACGAGACTCAAGAGATTAAGTGACATGCTCAAAGTCATCTGAATAATAAATAGCACAGCCTGGATAGACTCCAACGCAGAGCATCCTGAGTGATTTTCCCAGGAATCTTTTCATTTTTATGTCTATTTAATTCTGATGCCCCATTCATGTGGAGACATATGATATGGACTTCCATTTACTACATATAAATAAAGAGTAATATGAAGATGGGATAAGGGAATGTCCAGAATGCCACAATCAAACTAGCATCAATAATGGCAATTATCCAGATGACCGGGGAGAACACCAGGACCTTAGAAATGATATTTTAGATGTTACCAAGCAAGACCATCTAAAGTAAGCCTTCACAGAGTTCCAGAATCAAAGAAAACAGATGAAAAGGCATGAAAACATGAACACTCTAATAACAGTTAAAGTAAATGGGATTGCTTTTGGCAAGGCCTATGAACTATATCTAATTGGAGAGAAAAATAAAACAGTGGGTGAGGTGGTGCATCCATTCTACAGATATATCTTTTAATAGGGAAGGCAGTTATAGACAAGGTGACTATCCCTTGATTTCCATGATTTTAATTTTGTGACATAATGTGTATTCATTTATATTTTCTACTGCCTATGAGTCCATACACAATTAATGGTTAAATTTTTGAAAATATAAAGATTTTTACTTATAAAATTTATCATTCAAGGTTGGGATGCGTACACTTTTGGCAAGAAAAGAGCAACAAATTTGTTAGAAAGTAGTTTTAATTGGGATCCTTTAAAGGAACCTTGTAGGATCATGTTACTTGACACATAGGGAGAATATTGCTCTAGCTTGTGGCTTCAGTGATACATTTTTTATGGACTGGTTGCCAATGATTCTCATTCACGAAATGTATAGGGGAGTCTGTTGGACACTTCTTATCCTCTCTCTCTCTTTTACCTGATTTGAAGCAAAAACAGTCATTTTGGAATCAGGAGGAAAAGGACAAGTGAACTTTTGACTTAATCTTAACATTGCTGAGCTCCTGAGCTAATGAAAGCAATAAGTTCTTACTTTCAGATTTTGCTTCTGTGACTAAACAAAAAAGACTTCATTTTTTAAATTACTTTTTAAAAATATCTAATCAGATATTTTATTAATTGAAACCAAAGGCATTTCTAACTGCACCCTAACTCCCTGTCTTGTTTTCTCTTTCAGCTTTGTGTCAGTCTTTCTGTTGTGGAGCCTTTTTTTTTTTTTCAGTCTTTTTGTCTGCCTAGCATTTGCGTCCCCTTTCTATGTGAGGTTAATCTTAATCTTGGTGGGAGAAAGAGCAAACTTTAAACTTTAGAAACATTAACTATATAAGCTATAAAAACTAAAAATGCCAGATATGTTCTCATCCTGATTTGAAGCTAGGGTTTGGGCAAATACTTCGGGCTCTCTATATTGGATGCACTCATACCAGTTTTTGAGTAGGAAGTTAGTGACACCAAAAAACATGGAAAGTGACTCATTCTCTGATAAAGGAAGTGGTTACAGCACAATTGCGTTCTTGGTATATCAGTGACAACAGTTTCTGGGACACTCAGTGTTCTAGTTTTGTGGGGGCAGAAGTAGTTTCCTCATCAGCCCAGTTTTGCAGCCTTGTCAATTGGGGCATTGTTTTAAGATTCATTGTTCTGAGCAAGATGGTTCCGCTCTCCTGGTGATTCAGAGAGCTACCAATTAGTTTTTAAAATAAAGTCTCTTTTATGCTCCCATTTCTTCAGTCATGATTGATTTATTTTGCTTGATGTATTGTCTATCTCTTAGGCCAAAAGAATAGAGGCCAGAGAAGAGGAGCCTGGCTGGTAGAAACATCTCACCTTTTCTGCTTGGGTATGCTGTCACCTTTTACAAATGAATAAGCATGTTAATAAGCTGACAAGAGAAAGAGAGAGGAAGAAAACACTGAAAAAAATAAAAATAGGCCGGACTCTGTGGCTCACGCCTGTAATCCCAGCACTTCGGGAGGCTGAGGCGGGCGGATCACAAGGTCAGGGGTTTGAGACCAGCCTGGCCAATATGGCAAAACCCCGTCTCAATTAAAAATACCAAAAAAATTAGCTGGGTGTGGTGGCAGGTGCCTGTAGTCCCAGATAGTCAGGAGGCTGAGGCAGGAGAATTGCTTGAACCCAGGAGGTGGAGCTTGCAGTGAGTTGAGATTGCGCCACTGCACTCCAGCCTGTGCAACAGAGCTAGACTGTCAAAAAAAAAAAAAAAAAGGAATCACAGCATTTATGGCAATCATGGCATTTATGGCTTTAAGGATCTGTGTAAAAAACTATTGGTAACACTTTAGGATACGTTTAGCGATATCAATTGATATGTCTCTGTCGTTCATTTGTATATCCTTCCTTCATTAGGTAGCCTGGCTCTGTGCTTCTTTGTCTCAGGATGTTTTGAGTTTGAAAAAAACTGAAGTTTTACTTCCAACCTAGGTTTTCATTTTCTCAGTCCATACCTTTTGATAAAATTGTGCTTGATTCCCTTGAAAGAGAGGAGAGAGAGAATGCCTCCTTAGTAAAATAAAAGAAAAGGAATTATTTTTACTCATAGTGAAGAGTTTCCTTACACCCAGTTTCCTTACTCCTAGATCTGGAGATCTGTGATATCTCCACACAGGAGTGCAAGGACACAGAACCACTGTAGGGATCCCTCAAAGGCCACAGCCGGGCCCTGCTCACTATCAGTGCTGTGTGGAGGAAGTAAGACTTCAAGAGGAATGTTGGTGGGTTTCAGGCTTGCCAAAGTTTGCTCCATCCTCAGTGTGGTACACAGAAGCATCAGTCAGGAAGAAGGCTGGATTTGGAGGGACCCTGTGGAAGTGATTCCAGTGTCTAGGCAGTAAACACTGGACACAGGACCAATGACCAAGGAGCCACCTTATGTCGTTGTGCTACCTAAGACCTTCACATGCTTCATTACCCTGGTAGTAGAGGGTCCCCAAGAATTGCTGAGATAGATTTTTGACTATCTTGGCAAGAAGTGGACAAGAAGTAAGTATTAAGTCCATTTATAGAAAATAAAGAAATGCATTATTATATTAGTTTGTTAGGGCTGTCATAACAAAGTACATAGACCCTATGGGTTAAACAACAGATATTTATTTTCTCAAAAATATGGTGGCTAGAAGTCCAAGTCAAGGTGTCAGTAGGATGATTTCTCCTGAGGCCTTTCTTGTCTGTTCTTCTCCCTGTGTGTTTACTGTGTGTGCATGGTCTTGTGTGTCTGTGTCCTAATCTCCATGTGTTAATAAGTACACCACTTATATTGGATTATGGCTCCCCATATGACCTAATTTTTCCTAATTTACCTTTTTAAAGACTCTATCTCTATATACTATCACACTCTCAGGGACTGTACAGCTACTAATCGGTAGCTGTATTAGTCAGGGTTCTCTGGAAGGACAGAACCAATAGGATACACGTATATGTAAAGGGAAGTTTATTAAGGAGTATTGAGTCACAGGATGACAAGGTGAGGTCCCACAATAGGCTGTCCAGAAGCTGAGGAGCAAGGAAGCCAGTCCAAGTCCCAAAGCTGAAGAACTTGGAAGTCCAATGTTCGAGGGCAAGAAGCAGCCATCACAGGAGAAAGATGTAGGCTGGGAGGATAAGCCAGTCTAGGCTTTTTTGTTTTTTTTTGTTTTTTTTTTTTTTACTTAATTCTGCCTGCCTTTATTCTGGCCGCAGTGGCAGCGGATTAGATAGATTGTGCCCACCAGGATTGAGGGTGGGTCTCCTTTCCCAGTCCACTGACTCGAATGTTCATTTCCTTTGGCAACACTCTCATAGACACACCCACAATGGTACTTTGCATTCTTCAATCCAATCAAGTTTACACTCAATGTTAATCATCACAGTAGCCATTGGTAATGCTAAAATTGGCTGACTAGGCATCAGAGGTGAGATAAAACTCTTGAAATTATCTTATTATTTTTTTGTGTGTGACGGAGTCTCGCTCTGTCACCCAGGCCGGAGTGCAATGGCGCAATCTTGGCTCACTGCAACCTCCGCCTCCTGGGTTCAAGTGATTCTTCTGCCTCAGCCTCCCAAGTAGCTGGGACTACAGGCACATGCCACCATGTTTGGCTAATTTTTGTATTTTTAGTAGAGACAAGGTTTCACCATACTGGCCAGGCTGGTCTCGAACTCCTGACCTTGTGATCCACCCGCCTCAGCCTCCCGAAGTGCTGGGATTACAGATGTGAGCCACCACGCCCGGCCAAAATTATCTTCTTTTTTTATTGTAGGGTACAGATATTTGGGTCTCTGGTTTCTATGTTATAGATAAAATCATAGAATAGAAATGCTGTGAGTCTACAGCCTTATTATTATTTTTTTAAATTTAATGGGCCTAGATTTGGCTCTGCAATAAGAAATATTGCCAAACCTAAATCATTAAGGGTGCAATCTCCCTGGGCATTTAAAGTCTTATTTTTCAGTCTTAGGATCCACCCTCCTTGTTCAGTTTATTTGGTTGTTTTTTCGTACTCTTCAGGTTTTGAGTGACTTTATTGGGAATTATGTGAGTCAGGGTCTATAAGATATTGATCTAGGACTTATTTCCTTTCTCTAATCATTTCAGGTCAAAGCTCCATTCCACTCGCTGGCTTCCATGGAGGAAGGGCTGAACTGTGCCAAGTTATTTTGAGGTTTGGGACAAAGAATTGAACACAGTGGTGAGTTGTTTTGAAATGAGAGACTGAGCAGAGGATATATTCACTTAGTGAGAGGTCACGTCTTCTGCAAAATAAAAAAGCAATCAGATCTCTCTCAATAAAATGGGTTGTTATGTGAAGGCACTATAAAGTATAAATAATATGCAAATTGTATTTATTGTTGCTATTGTTATTCTACTTCTGTGGTGTAACCCAATAGTAGCAGATGCTAGTCACTTTATAAAAACTGGGACTAAAAATCAAGAACTACAGTTGACCTTTGAACAATATAGGTTTGAACTGCATGGGTCTACCTGTAATCAGATTTAAAAAAAAATACAACTGGGCTTCTGTATTGGCTGGTTTGCCACCCACTACCAAACAAACGCATGGAAAATACAGTGTTAGCAAGATGTGAACCCTGCATATACGGAGGGCCAGGGGGATGACTTTTCACATCTGCAGGTTCTGCAGGGTTGACTGTGGGACTTGAATATGCACCCGCTTTGGTGTTTGTGGGCAGTCCTGGAACCAATACCCCGCAGATACCAAGGGATGACAATATTTATTTTGAAATAATAATACAAAAACAGTTAACAAAATGATTATGGCAATTCATCTTAATCCTGGCTTCATCGTAGAATTGCTGGGAGGCTTCTACATAGTAATGTCTGACTCTATCAAGATTAATTATATCAGTAGCCCTTGAGGTAAGGCCTGAGTATTACTAGTTTTTGAAACTTTCCAGGTGATTCTAACATAAATCAAGGCTTGAGACTCAGTGAGCAATAGGAGGAGCTATCAGGCTTAGTTAGCTACCAGCTGCAAAGTAATTAAAACTCCTAAGAGTGGATTAAATAAAATAAATGTTTTTTTCTCTTACTTAAAAGAAATCTGGAGGGAGACACTGCAGGGCTGGTGTGGTGGCTCTGTGCTACTATCAGGAACCCACGCCCATGCCACCTCTTCCTCAGCATGTGACTTTCATTCACAAGATCACCTCATAGCAAGATTTGTTATGTATGTAACCATTATTTATTGGGTACCTACCCTATCACTGGAACTGTTCTAGGTTCTAATTGCATTTAGATAGTGTGGCCACAAAATACCTTGCTGAAAAGGTGATGTTTGAGTAAAAAACTAAAGGAGGTTTAGGAGCAAGCCATGCAGATTATCTGCGGTAAGTATTCCACACAGAGCAAAGAAACCTAAGTCCCTGAGGTAGCAATGAGCCTGCTGTATTTGCAGAAAAGCAAAGAAGCCAACGTGGCTAGCACTAAATGAGTACAGTGTTAAGCAGAAGGGACGTGAGACAGATGGGAGAGGGGGACATACTGAGTAAGCTTTCTAGGCTCTGAAAAGACTTTCAATTCATTTCGCCCCTGAGAGTACAAGGTGGGTAGGGTGTTAAACAGAGAAGAGACATGATCTGACTTATGCTTTAGTTTCATTAGGATTATTTTGGCTGCTGTGTTAGAGAATAAACCAACTAATAGACCAGGTAAAAGCCTAAAGACAAGTCAGAAGGCTATTGTAATTATCAGGGTGAGAGATGCTGGTAGTTCCGACCAGGATGGTAGCTGCAAAGGTGATGAGAAGTGTACTGATTCCAGATTTAATTTGAAGATGGAACCAATACTATTTGTAAACATAATGAGTGTGGCACGAAAGCAAAAGAGAGGAGTCGGAATGGTTTCAAAGGTTTTGTGCTGATAAACTGGAAGAATGTTGCCATTTACTGAGATGGGGAAGACTGCAAGAGGAGAAGATTTGGATTGAGACCAAGAGTTCATTTTAACTTAACATGTTAAGTTAAAATGCCTATTAGACATTTGTGTCAGTTATCAATTTATTGCCTCTCAGCTCCAATGTATGCTCTGTGATAAATAATAGCATTGCTTTAAGCATTTCTCCTTTAAAGTGAGCACAATGATAAAATTTCTCAGTAGACAGTGCTGGGGGGCATTGCAAGGAGACTTTCCTGCCGTTTCTGTCAGAGGCTAGGCATTGGCAGCGTGGGTGTGAACACATCCAGTGAATCCTCCTTTGTCCTAGGATCAAGACCTGGTCCCTCTGTGTCCTTGCAGCCTCAGCCTGGCTGGTGATAACATTTTTACTTTTTTTTTTTTCTTTGCAGCCCCATTAACATGGAAACCAGAGTCCCTACATTCTGTGAGGTCCTTCTTCCTCTGCTTGTGCCCCAGTTCCCTCTGTAAACCACTGGTTAATGATCACCTTTTCACATCAGCACTCCAGAGAGGGGCCCATTGCTTTCCCAGCAACTACAGACTGGCCTTCTTTATTATCCAATAGTCTGAACTATCCAATAGTAACCGCTCCAGTAAAATTTGAATTTCTTCCAAGTTTTTTCTTGCTTGAGTATCCTCCCTCAGTCCTAGGGTACCATGTGTTTGCTCTTTTATAATAGTTAATAATTCTTTATTTTACACTTCCCTGTTTAACCTACTATATGGTTTCTATCTGCTAGTTAGACACAGGCTACTATAACCCCCAGCTGAAGATGACGTGTAGGCAGTTGGACATATAAGCTTGGAGTTCACAGGATAGATTCTTGGTGGGAATACACATTTGGAACCAATATTGTATAAATATGGACGAAAAGCATGAGACTGAATTGGCTCTTAAAGGAAGTGCATTTAGAGAGAAAAGAGAAGAGATACAAGACTAAACCTTGTTCTAAAATTTGCAGGAAGAAGAAATAAGGAGAATGTAGCAAAGGGGCTTGAGAAGCAGTCTTAAGAAATAGAGAAAGACAGGAAAGTATTTAAAGGAGGATAATATAGTCAATTATGTTAAATGAAACTGATTGGTCAATTTATAAAATGGTGGAGAATTTGCCATTGGATTGAGCAGTGTAAAGGTATTTGGTTTCAGCAGTTTCACTGGGGAAGAGGGAATTAAATTCTAATAGATGTGGGTTCCTGAAAGAATGAGACAACAAAATATAGACAGTTTGTATAGATTCTTTTAAGAAGCTTTGCTATGAAAAAAAAAAAGAAATGTGGGTTAATGGATAGAGGACAGCGTGAAGTTAGTTAAGGGATGAATTTTGTCTTTTTAAGTGATAAAAGGAAAAACAGTGTTTTTTTTGTTTATTTGTTGGTTTGTTTTTTTTGCCAATGGGAAAGTTCCAGTAGGAAAAAAAAATTGTTGATGAAGAAGAGAGAGGAAGTAATTCTTGGAATACTGGAGCAATGTCTTTGAAAAGAACGGAAGAGATGGGATCTTGTATACAGGTGGTGGGGTTTATCCATAGTCACAGGAAAGAAGACAAAATACCTGGGGGATACCAAATGCTACTATATAAGTCAATATGGTGATGGAAACATGTAGAAGAATTCTTTTGATTAAATCCATTTTTCCCATATAAGAAGTAACATTATCAGCTGAGACTAAAGGTGTGGGAGGAGGGGTTCCAGGCTTGAGAAGACAGAAGTTATACTTAACTTCTTGTATATGTCTTGAGAAGACATAGTTTACAAAGAGTGGAAGAATAAATTAACTAAAGAAAGATACAATTTGCAAGTGACTTTATGAGTCAGTAGTCATGATGAAGTTAGAGGGAAGATGGCAGAGCAAGAAGCACCAGAAATACATCTCTACACATAAACAACTATTGCACTGACAGAATCTGTCTGATGTAGTTATTTTGGAACTCTAGAGTCTATTGAAGGCTTCCAACCTCCAGGAGAAGGCTTGGAAGGTAAATTTTGGTTACTTTCAGTCACTTTTATCTTTTGGCCCAGTAGTCGCTACCCTTTCCCTAACTCCTGGCCCCATAGCAGACAGCCTGTACACAGATACCTGGAGCAGTTTTTGGGAGGCAGTGTGGGTGATAAGGACTCTCTGTCCACTAAATACTGAAGGTTTGTTCTCTGACTGCTGATTGCTGCTCTGGTGGTGAAGATACAGACACAGAGGCACGGAACCATTACTGCCTTTCTTTTGCAATCCTGTCCCCTTCCAGCTGTGGTGACTTCCAGGGAATTTAAAGTATTATCTCTGCTTCATTTTTCTCCTTTCCCCTTTTGTGGTGCCAGATGTTTAATCACTGAAATATTCAAAAGAAACCACATATACAGGGGAATTTAGAAAGTGACTATGCATACCAAAGGAAAGTACAGACTCAGGAAAGACCTGAGAAGATCTTAAATCCATGCCTTGGGCTGATTACCAGCACGTGAATACTCTGCAACAGTAAGAAACAAAACAAAAAAAAATAAATCAGCAAACCTTGAGGAAGGAGAAGGACCTGAGAAGGATCTACAAATTTACCACATTATAAGATTTGAAAGTCCAGTATTCAATGACAAAAAAATCACGTCATATAAAAAGATAAGAAGGCATTACCCATTCAAAGGAAATGAAATTAATAAGCAGAGCCCATTTCTGAGACAGATCATATGGCAGACTAACTAGGCAAAGACTTTAAAAGAACTGTATTAAAGGTGCTCAAAGAGCGAAAACGAGAAGACAAAGTCAAGAGAAAATAATGCAACTAGAATGGAAATATTAATAAAGAGATTGAAAAGTAACCAAAAAGAAATTCTGGAACTGAAAATTACAATAACTGAACTGAAAAACTTATTAGAGCTATGGAAAAGCAGATATAAGCAGGCAGAAGAAAGAATTATGAACTTAAAAACAGGACAATCAAAAGGTCTGAGGTACAGAATGAACAAAAAAGTTTGAAGAAAAGTGAATAGAGTCTAAGTGATTTTGTGTACACCATTAAATAGTCCGACATCTGCATTGTGGGAGTCTCAGAAGAAGAAAGAGAGAAAGAGGAAGAGAATATTTGAAAAAGTAATGTTGAAAAACTTCCCAAATTTGAGAAAAGATACGTATACAAACATCCAAGAAACCCAACAGACTCCAAGCAGAATAAATTCAAAGAGACCCACGTTGAAGCACCTTTAAATCAAGTATTAAAAGCCAAAGACAAAGACAGAATCTTGAAAGTCACAATGGAGAAGCAACTTTCTACATGTAAGGGATGACTGGTAAGAATATCAATAGATCCTCGTCAGAAACTTTGGAGGCTAGAAGGCAATGAGTTGGTATATTTAAAGTGCTGAAGAAACAAAACAAAACAAAACAAAAAACCTGTCAACCAAGATTCCTACATCTGGCAAAACTGTCTTCAAAATTAAGAAAAAAAATTAGAACATTACCAGAAAAAGCAAAAGCTGAGTCAGTTTGTTACCACTAACAACTAGAATAGTATGAAATGCTAGTTACCACTAGACTAACATGAAATGCTAAATTAAGCCCTGTTTCCATTTGAAATGAAAGGACACTAGATAGTAACTCAGATATGTATGTATCAATAAATACCTCTGGTAAAAGTATTTACATGGATAATTATATAAGCTAGTATTATTGTAACTTTGGTTTGTAACTCCACTTTTTTTCCTATACCATTTAAGACAATAGAAACCAATGTTTAGTCTATGTTTCTGGACACACAATGCATAAAAGTGTAATTGTATTACATTGGTAACTGAAAAGGGGTAGAAATAAAATAATATAGTAGTAGAGTTTTTGTATGTTATTAAAATTAAGCTGGTATAGATTCAAATTAGAGAGCTATAACTTTAAGACATGAAATATTATTCTCATGTTAACCACAAGTACAGAAAGTAGAACGGTTGTTTCCAGGGATTGCAGATAAAGGGATTGGAGAGTTATTTTTTAACGGATACAGAGTTTTAGTTTTGTAAGTTAAATAAAATTCTAGAGATGGATACTACTAATGGTTGTACCACAGGGTGATTTTACTTAATGCCATTGAAATGTACCCTGAAAAAATGGTTAAGATAGTAAATCTTATAATGCGTATATTTTGTGACAATTGAAAAATTAGGGTGAGTGCAGTGGCTCAAGCCTGTAATCCTAGGCCTTCAGGAGGCCAAGGTAGGAAGATCTCTTGAGGTCAGGAATTTGAGACCAACCTCGATAGCATAGCAAGACATCGTCTCTAAAAAAAAAAAAAAAAAAAAAAAAAAAACAAATGTCCATCAGTGACAGACTGGATTAAGAAAATGTGGCACATATACACCATGGAATACTATGCAGTCATAAAAAAGGATGAGTTCATGTCCTTTGTAGGGACGTGGATGCAGCTGGAAACCATCATTCTCAGCAAACTATTGCAAGAATAGAAAACCAAACACCGCATGTTCTCAGTCACAGGTGGGAATTGAACAATGAGATCACTTGGACACAGAAGGGGAACATCACACACTGGGGTCTATTGTGGGGTGGGGGAAGGGGGGAGGGATTACATTAGGAGATATGCCTAATGTAAATGACAAGTTAATGGGTGCAGCACACCAACATGGCACATGTATACATATGTAACAAACCTGCACATTGTGCACATGTACCCTAGAACTTAAAGTATAATAAATAAATAAATAAATAAATAAATAAATAAATAAATAAATAAATTTAAAAAATAGTTAAAAGTCGAATTTAAGATGAGAACATTCATTATGGTTTTGTGTCTATATTCCATTTTAGTTGTGTGGTTATAGATAAACAGCAAAATAAATGTGAGTTTCCCAAGATTTTAAGACAATTAGGTAATGTGAAAAGAGGATCAAGAAACAAAGAATACACAAAGCAATTAATTTAGTGATTGATTGTGAAATGCAAGCTGATTGCTAAAACTCTCACTGACCAAGTTTGTAACAGAAGGGAGCAGAGGACAGCAAAACGGTGCTGACTAGTCAACTTCTTTTAAAAAGCCCTCTTGGAAGTCCCCAAAACTTACATTTCAGTGGCCAAATTAGTCCTGTGGCAATACATAGCTTATAGGGATTCTGGAAAATCTAATCTTTCATTTTAAGGAGCAATACTTTCTTCTAAAACCATGTTATTTGCTAGGGAAGAAGGAGAGTGCACACAGAAAGCAACTAGTCTCTGTCACAGTATGAAACAATGTCTTGCCTAATGAGTATCTTTAAAGGAGGAGAGAAGTTGATTTAGCCTGTGGTTGGGATGGGGAGTAAGATGGGATATTCTCCTTTAATTAGAGGTAGGCACAAGGCCATTTAGGCAAAAATATGACTCAGACAACAGTATGCTTTTTTGCTCATCCATATATCTCTCTTCATCTTCTTCCTCAAGTCCGTATCTTTCAAGTCATAAGACTGATGTACTTTCATCCCTTTACTTACAGAAACTTATTTCAGGAAAGGATGTGATAAACCTAATTTCATTAAATGGTTCAAATGACTGATAAAGTATAGAGTCATTCATTCAATGGTAGAAACATTTCTAAAGGGGATAGAGCTTGAAGCTAACAGGTACAACATCTTGTTGGAGTGGGTTCCTAGCTTAGGAAGTGAAAATAATTTAAAGAGATTGGGTACTTCCCAGCACCTCCCTAATGACACTACCTTGGCTATCCCCTATCTAAGAGCTCCTAAGGGTATCACTGGCCAGAGCTTCATGATTCAATCTGTCAGACTGTCAATCTGGCAACAGTTATTACATTCAATCTGAGATGAAACAAAAGGAGCATTTTGCGATTGAATTGAATAAAGGTTAATAGCATAAAAGATGCAGAAATCACGACCACATAGCTGTGGGGACTCAGACTTTTTACCACTTAATCAGTGAATGCTGGGAAGTCGAGTTAACCTCATGGCATCTAGTAGAATTGGCCTGGTACAGACAGAAGCACATTTCTTTCACTGCTCACTAAAGAGTCAAATAGAATTGACTGATTATTTGCCACATGCTACCAAGAGATAGTGCATGTGATAGACTACAGAATAGGAATGCTGCTTAACATGAATTTTATTACATCTCAGCACCTGCTCCAGCCAACAGTCATTACTATCTATGGGAGGGTGTGCTAAGATTATCATTATTCCTGTATCTTTGCATTTGTATTCTGCCAACTACCGTGCAAGGTAAAATTGATAAATGGAGGAACTGATTGTGAGTGGCAGAAACCTGTGGCTGCAAATCCTTTGCAAGCATGAAATATTAGGAAAGGTTGGGGGGATGGATTGTTTGTGTAATTGGAATCATTGTTTAGATAAACCAGCCTTTCCCTCTCTTTATTTTTCTCAATCTCCTTCCTACCCCCATCTCTATGTTTCTTTCCTCTATTATCTTTTGTCAAGCATTTTATTTTGATAAGAGACAAGAAAAAAATATAGCAATAACCAAGACCAACACCATTAGGCTAAAAATCCAAATAAACCTAATTCTTCGATCAGTGAGATCAATGCTAGAATTGTATAAACCTGTGTGTTAGGAGCCAGGGCTAATATTTACTCAGGATAGCCAGACCAGTTGTTGAAATATGGAAATAACTCTCTACCAAATGGTACCTATCTGTTGACCCAAACCTTTGAATATATCCTTGCCAACAAGTCCCTTGCTGGGTCCATAAGGGTCCCTAAGATTCTCAAGATTTCTCCAGTATCTAGAAACTAAAGCTTTAGACACTGACATGGTAGAGACTCAGCAGGATCTGCTCTTGTCTCTTACTGGATTGCTCTGAGCGCGTGTCACATCAGTTGTAACTGCTCGAATTCTTAACTGCTGGAATGCCCCCCAAAGACTCAAACAAGAAAAGATGCCGTGGGGTAGGAAATATAAAATTAATTGCTTTTGAATAATGTATTGACTTTATGTTCTTAGGAGCAAAACCAGGCTCTCAGTCCTCTTGGGTCTTTGGTGAGGAGTTGAATCAGTATTCGTTTTGCTTATCAAAATGCCTGTTGTTCAGTAGGGAATATCAACTCAGTGTCAGAATAGATGCACAAAAGTAACAGAACATGCTGAGTCCACAGGTCAGGGACCCCCCCCACAGGTCTCACGCATTTTGTGTGGTCTACTGTAACCCTTCCAACCTTTGCTTATTAGTATGTAACTAGATTACTACTGCATGCATTATTTGTAGGTGCCCTTATCTGGTCGGGGCTCCCAGAGGATTTAAATTTTACCTTTTGACTATTTCTTTCCTTTAAAATTCAGCAGACATAAAAAATGTTTCATATCTTTAGCAGGATTCATGTCTTTTCAATCATAGTTAACAATGGTGTTCTCTGACAGAAATTACATCCTCTGCCACATTATTATGTGCATTTCTTTGAACCACCATTTGTACACTGTGTGTGATTGGGTCTGTACAGATTAAAATAGCACAAAGAGAGCCAATTTAAGGCTTGGGATGAGTGAACCTGAACATTAGAGACATTCTGGCAAGCACACACCTCGTAAATCCTGTTGTTAAGTTTGCAGTGCCTGCCATGGAATGTGCAGCTCAGGAAATTTACCCTCGTTAGTGCAAAGGTAAATTGTAAGGGCTCTCACACAGCTCCAAGGGGAATAAAGAAGAAGGGGGAATGGAAAGGGCTCTCTTAAATCTGGTAACTGTCCTCCTTGGCACCTTAAGATGCAAATACACTAGTAAGAAAGCTAATACCTTTGCTAATTTTAGTGTTATGCTAATTAAATACATGCTATTATTTAGTAAAAAGAAAGAATGGCTTTTGCCTGCATGTTCAAAATAGAAGAGGGACTAGGAAAAAATATTCTATAAATAGTTTATTGATAAGATATGGTAAATATTGTAAAAGATGAGGCTCATAATGGCAGTCTGAAAATTGATCATCAATTTTCCTCAAAAATTTTGATCTTAAATAACAAATACATTTACCTGATATGATCATCTCTGGGAGCAGTGCTTCTTGACTTTCTTGGCATGTTAGAATCTCCTGGGGAACTTTACAAAATACTAAAGTCTTAGTCCTGCCCAGAGACATTATGCTTTATTTGGTCTGGGGTGTGGTCTGGCATCAGAGTATTTAAAATCTCCATGGGAAACTTTAATGTGTAGTAGAGGTTTAGAACCACTTGGTGAAAACCACTTTGAATCATTGAGTTTGGGATGAGGTTCTTTTGTGACACAAAAGCTTTTTAAAAAGTAAGGAATCACCTATTTATAATTGTATATTTTCAATATACATATATTTGTCAAACTGTAAGTGAGTCAGTAAATAATTGTTTAAAACTTTTTAAAATTTTTTTTATTTTTTTATTTTTATTTTTATTATACTTTAAGTTCTAGGGTACATGTGCATAACGTGCAGGTTTGTTACATATGTATACGTGTGACATGTTGGTGTGCTGCACCCATCAACTCGTCAGCACCCATCAATTCATCATTTATATCAGGTATACCTCCCCAATGCAATCCCTCCCCCAATGCAATCCCTCCCTCCCCATGATAGGCCCCAGTGTGTGATGTTCCCCTTCCCGAGTCCAAGTGATCTCATTGTTCAGTTCCCACCTATGAGTGAGAACATGCGGTGTTTGGTTTTCTCTTCTTGTGATAGTTTGCTAAGAATGATGGTTTCCAGCTTCATCCATGTCCCTACAAAGGACATGAACTCATCCTTTTTTTATGGCTGCATAGTATTCCGTGTTGTATATGTGCCACATTTTCTTAATCCAGTCTGTCACTGATGGACATTTGGGTTGATTCCAAGTCTTTGCTATTGTGAATAGTGCCGCAATAAACATACGTGTGCATGTGTCTTTGTATACCCAGTAGTGGGATGGCTGGGTCATATGGTACATCTAGTTCTAGATCCTTGAGGAATTGCCATACTGTTTTCCATAATGGTTGAACTAGTTTACATTCCCACCAACAGTGTAAAAGTGTTCCTATTTCTCCACATCCTCTCCAACACCTGTTGTTTCCTGATTTTTTAATGATTGCCATTCTAACTGGTGTGAGATGGTATCTCATTATGGTTTTGATTTGCATTTCTCTGATGGCAAGTGATGATGAGCATTTTTTCATGTGTCTGTTGGCTGTATGAATGTCTTCTTTTGAGAAATGTCTGTTCATATCCTTTCCCCACTTTTTGATGGGGTTGTTTGTTTTTTTCTTGTATATTTGTTTGAGTTCTTTGTAGATTCTGGAAATTAGCCCTTTGTCAGATGAGTAGATTGCAAAAATTTTCTCCCATTCTGTAGGTTGCCTGTTCACTCTGATGGTAGTTTCTTTTGCTGTGCAGAAGCTCTTTAGTTTAATTAGATCCCATTTGTCAATTTTGGCTTTTGCTGCCATTGCTTTTGGTGTTTTAGACATGAAGACCTTGCCCATGCCTATGTCCTGAATGGTACTACCTAGATTTTCTTCTAGGGTTTTTATGGTATTAGGTCTAACATTTAAGTCTCTAATCCATCTTGAATTAATCTTCGTATAAGGAGTAAGGAAAGGATCCAGTTTCAGCTTTCTACTTATGGTTAGCCAATTTTCCCAGCACGATTAATTAAATAGGGAATCCTTTCCCCATTTCTTGTTTCTCTCAGGTTTGTCAAAGATCAGATGGCTGTAGATGTGTGGCATTATTTCTGAGGACTCTGTTCTGTTCCATTGGTCTATATCTCTGTTTTGGTACCAGTACCATGCTGTTTGGGTTACTGTAGCCTTGTAGTATAGTTTGAAGTCAGGTAGTGTGATGCCTCCAGCTTTGTCCTTTTGACTTAGGATTGTCTTGGCAATGCGGGCTCTTTTTTGGTTCCATATGAACTTTAAAGCAGTTTTTTACAATTCTGTGAAGAAACTCATTGGTAGCTTGATGGGGATGGCATTGAATCTATAAATAACCTTGGGCAGTATGGCCATTTTCACGATATTGATTCTGCCTATCCATGAGCATGGTATGTTCTTCCATTTGTTTGTGTCCTCTTTGATTTCACTGAGCAGTGGTTTGTAGTTCTCCTTGAAGAGGTCCTTTACATCCCTTGTAAGTTGGATTCCTAGGTATTTTATTCTCTTTGAAGTAATTTTGAATGGAAGTTCATTCCTGATTTGGCTCTCTGCTTGTCTGTTATTGGTGTATAAGAATGCTTGTGAATTTTGCACATTAATTTTGTATCCTGAGACTTTGCTGAAGTTGCTTATCAGCTTAAGGAGATTTTGGGCTGAGACGATGGGGTTTTCTAAGTATACAATCATGTCATCTGCAAACAGGGACAATTTGACTTCTTCTTTTCCTAACTGAATACCCTTGATTTCTTTCTCTTGCCTGATTGCCCTAGCCAGAACTTCCAACACTATGTTGAATAGGAGTGGTGAGAGAGGGCATCCCTGTCTTGTGCCAGTTTTCAAAGGGAATTTTTCCAGTTTTTGCCCATACAGTATGGTATTAGCTGTGGGTTTGTCATAAATAGCTCTTATTATTTTGAGGTATGTTCCATCAATACCGAATTTATTGAGTGTTTTTAGCATGAAGGGCTGTTGAATTTTGTCAGAAGCCTTTTCTGCATCTATTGAGATAATCATGTGGTCCTTGTCTTTGGTTCTGTTTATATGCTGGATTACGTTGATTGATTTGCGAATGTTGAACCAGCCTTGCATCCCAGGGATGAAGCCCACTTGATCATGGTGGATAAGCTTTTTGATGTGCTGCTGAATCCGGTTTGCCAGTATTTTATTGAGGATCTTTGCATCGATGTTCATCAAGGATATTGGTCTAAAATTCTCTTTTTTTGTTGTGTCTCTGCCAGGCTTTGGTATCAGGATGATGTTGGCCTCATAAAATGAGTTAGGGAGGATTCCCTCTTTTTCTATTGATTGGAATAGTTTCAGAAGGAATGGTACCAGCTCCTCCTTGTACCTCTGGTAGAATTCAGCTGTGAATCCATCTGCTCCTGGACTTTTTTTGGTGGGTAGGCTATTAATTGTTGCCTCAATTTCAGAGCCTGCTATTGGTCTATTCAGGGATTCAACTTCTTCCTGGTTTAGTCTTGGAAGAGTGTAAGTGTCCAGGAAATTATCCATTTCTTCTAGATTTTCCAGTTGATTTGCATAGAGGTATTTATAGTATTCTCTGATGGTAGTTTGTATTTCTGTGGCTTCAGTGGTGATATCCCCTTTATCATTTTTTATTGCGTCTATTTGATTCCTCACTCTTTTCTTCTTTATTAGTCTTGCTAGCGGTCTGTCAATTTTGTTGATCTTTTCAAAAAACCAACTCCTGGATTCATTGATTTTTTGGAGGGTTTTTTGTGTCTCTATCTCCTTCAGTTCTGCTCTGATCTTAGTTATTTCTTGCCTTCTGCTAGCTTTTGAGAGTGTTTGCTCTTGCCTCTCTAGTTCTTTTATTTGTGATGTTAGAGTGTCAATTTTAGATCTTTCTTGCTTTCTCTTGTGGGCATTTAGTGCTATAAATTTCCCTCTACACACTGCTTTAAATGTGTCCCAGAGATTCTGGTATGTTGTATCTTTGTTCTCATTGGTTTCAAAGAACATCTTTATTTCTGCTTTCATTTCGTTATGTACCCAGTAGTCATTCAGGAGCAGGTTGTTCAGTTTCCATGTAGTTGAGCGGTTTTGATTGAGTTTCTTAGTCCTGAGTTCTAGTTTGATTGCACTGTGGTCTGAGAGACAGTTTCTTATAATTTCTGTTCTTTTACATTTGCTGAGGAGTGCTTTACTTTCAATTATGTGGTCAATTTTGGAATAAGTGTGATGTGGTGCTGAGAAGAATGTATATTCTGTTGATTTGGGGTGGAGAGTTCTATAGATGTCTATTAGGTCCGCTTGGTTCAGAGATGAGTTCAATTCCTGGATATCCTTGTTAACTTTCTGTCTCGTTGATCTGTCTTATGTTGACAGTGGAGTGTTGAAGTCTCCCATTATTATTGTATGGAGTCTAAGTCTCTTTGTAAGTCTCTAAGGACTTGCTTTATGAATCTGGGTGCTCCTGTATTGGGTGCATATATATTTAGGATAGTTAGCTCTTCCTGTTGAATTGATCCCTTTACCATTATGTAATGGCCTTCTTTGTCTCTTTTGATCTTTGATGGTTCAAAGTCTGTTTTATCAGAGACTAGGATTGCAACCCCTGCTTTTTTTTTGTTCTCCATTTTCTTGGTAGATCTTCCTCCATCCCTTTATTTTGAGCCTATGTATGTCTCTGCATGTGAGATGGGTCTCCTGAAGACAGCAGACTGATGGGTCTTGACTCTTTATCCAGTTTGCCAGTCTGTGTCTTTTAATTGGAGCAGTTAGTCCATTTACATTTAAGGTTAATATTGTTATGTGTGAACTTGATCCTGCCATTATGATATTAACTGGTTATTTTGCTCCTTAGTTGATGCAGTTTCTTCCTAGGCTCGATGGTCTTTACATTTTGGCATGTTTTTGCAATGGCTGTTACCGGTTGTTCCTTTCCATGTTTAGGGCTTCCTTCAGGGTCTCTTGTAAGGCAGGCCTGGTGGTGACAAAATCTCTAAGCATTTCCTTGTCTGTAAAGGATTTTATTTCTCCTTCTCTTATGCAACTTAGTTTGGCTGGATATGAAATTCTGGGTTTAAAATTCTTTTCTTTAGGAATGTTGAACATTGGCCCCCACTCTCTTCTGGCTTGTA
This sequence comes from Piliocolobus tephrosceles, assembly GCF_002776525.5. NCBI lineage: Eukaryota > Metazoa > Chordata > Mammalia > Primates > Cercopithecidae > Piliocolobus > Piliocolobus tephrosceles. The sequence goes on along the minus strand of NW_022302087.1, from coordinate 1,286,117 downwards.
GAGTTTCTGGCGAGAGATCTGCTGTTAGTCTGATGGGCTTCCCTTTGTGGGCAACCCGACGTTTCTCTCTGGCTGCCCTTAAGATTTTTTCCTTCATTTCAAGTTTGGTGAATCTGGCAATTATGTGTCTTGGAGTTGGTCTTCTGGAGGAGTATCTTTGTGGCGTTCTCTGTATTTCCTGAATTTGAATGTTGGCCTGCCCTGCTAGGTTGGGGAAGTTCTCCTGGATGATATCCTGAAGAGTGTTTTCCAACTTGGTTCCATTCTCCCCCTCACTTTCAGGCACCCCAATCAGACGTAGATTTGGTCTTTTTACATAATCCCATACTTCTTGCAGGCTTTGTTCATTTCTTTTTCTTCTTTTTTCTTTTGTTTTCTCTTCTTGCTTCATTTCATTCATTTGATCCTCAATCGCTGATACTCTTTCTTGCAGTTGATCGAGTCAGTTACTGAAGCTTGTGCATTTGCACGTATTTCTCGTGTCATGGTTTTCATTTCTGTCATTTCGTTTATGACTTTCTCTGCATTAATTAGTCTAGCTGTCAATTCTTCCACTCTTTTTTCAAGATTTTTAGTTACTTTGCGCTGGGTACATAATTCCTCCTTTTGCTCTGAGAAGTTTGATGGACTGAAGCCTTCTTCTCTCATTTCGTCAAAGTCATTCTCTGACCAGCTTTGATCTGTTGCTGGCGATGAGCTGCGCTCCTTTGCAGGGGGAGATGCGCTCTTATTTTTTGAATTTCCAGCTTTTCTGCCCTGCTTCTTTCCCATCTTCTTGGTTTTATCTGCCTCTGGTCTTTGATGATGGTGACGTACTGATGGGATTTTGGTATAGGTGTTCTTCCTGTTTGATAGTTTTCCTTCTAATAGTCAGGACCTTCAGCTGTAGGTCTGTTGGAGATTGCTTGAGGTCCACTCCAGACCCTGTTTGCCTGGGTATCAGCACCAGAGGTTGCAGAAGATAGAATATTGCTGAACAGCGAGTTCCAAAGTAAATCTGATTCTTACTTTGGAAGCTTCCTCTCAGGGTGTACTCCACCCTGTGAGGTGTGGGGTGTCAGACTGCCCCTAGTGGGGGATGTCTCCCAGTTAGGCTACTCAGGGGTCAGGGACCCACTTGAGCAGGCAGTCTGTCTCTTCTCAGATCTCAACCTCCATGTTGGGAGATCCACTGCTCTCTTCAAAGCTGTCAGACAGAGTCGTTTGTGTCTGCACAGGCCTCTGCTGCTTCTCCTGTTATTTTTTAGCTGTGCCCTGTCCCCAGAGGTGGAGTCTACAAAGACAGGCAGGTTTCCTTGAGCTGCTGTGAGCTCCACCCAGTTCGAGCTTCCCAGCGGCTTTGTTTACCTACTTAAGCCTCAGCAATGGCGGGCGCCCCTCCCCCAGTCTCGCTGCTGCCTTGCGGTTAGATTGCCGCAGACTGCTGTGTTAGCAAGGAGGGAGGCTCCGTGGGCGTGCGACCCTCCCGGCCAGGTGTTGGGTATATTCTCCTGGTGTGCCCGTTTGCTTACAGCGCAGTATTGGGGTGGGAGTTACCCGATTTTCCAGGTGTTGTGTGTCTCAGTTCCCCTGGCTAGGAAAAGGGATTCCCTTCCCCCTTGCGCTTCCCAGGTTAGGCGATGCCTCGCCCTGCTTCACCTCTGGCTGATCGTGCTGCAGCAGCTGACCAGCACTGATTGTCCAGCACTCCCTAGTGAAATGACCCCAGTACCTCAGTTGAAAATGCAGAAATCACCGGTCTTCTGTGTCACTCGCGCTGGGAGTTGGAGACTGGAGCTGTTCCTATTCCTGTTTAAAACTTTTAAGTCTTGGAAACATTTTCATTAAGAGATTGAATTTTTAGTTGAATATATTGAAAAATATGGTTTAATATCATAGTTTAACACTATAGTGCATAAAGCTAATATAAATTCAGAACGGTATATATTTTAAATTTTATAGTATCTTTAATTCCAAGTCATTGAGAAGTAAAAACAAATCAACAAGTCTGGAGTTTTCATTGTTAATGTTTTAATGAGAAATATTTTCCTGTAGGCACTTAGCAAAAGCAATGGTATTTCTACATAAGAAAGTAATATTTCTTTTCCATTGAAAGAAAGACAATAATCTCTAGACAGAAGATAATGGCAGATGAATGCTGAAGACAATTTATCTGATTTGATTACAGTTAGTTAACAACACCAGGGTTTCTGAGCATCAAAACTGCTCTATATCAGAGACAAGGGGAGATTATTTTGATGCTTCCTACAGTCTATGAGTTGAGTGAAATCTGTTGGAACTTTGAGATCAGGAACTGGCTTTGATACAATTATTTATCATTGCTTGGTTACCTACCAATGTGAAGGACAAATTCCCTTCATTAGTAACTTAAAACTCTTTTGGTGGGATCTTTAAAAGTGTCCATTAAGTCTTTAAACATTTGTGTGTGTGTGTGTGTGTGCAGGATAACACTACTGGTTGATTATTTTTTAAAACATTGAAAAATGTCTATTAAAAGGTATCATAATACATCTTTTAGTTCCTTCAGAAATAAATCACCTTTCTCATCTGTCTTTGCTAGATCTGAGTAGAAAATAATGTGAATATTTAAACTAATTGTTGATTCTCCAATAAGACAGTAAAGTTGCAAGCCAAGACATCTCTAGGTGGCCCTCATCTGCTAGGAATCTACTTCTATCAAAACAGGCTGAGAAAAAAGATGTTAAGATAAAATTATATATCAATTTACACTGAGGAGTAGCCTGATAGTTGATGGACAACACTCTCTTCATGGTTCCAGCAAAAGTGTCTTAGAAATATGAATAGTTGAGTTTTAGAGAGTATAATTCTCTAATACAAGAGGTTTTTGATTTATGGATAGTTATGAAACAAGCTCTATTCATTTTACAAGTGCCTCAGTAAAAGATGTTGCAAGACATCTTTGTAGAACTGATGCTATTATCCACAAAGAACAGGATTTGAATTTCAATTTTTTCAACTTTTCTTTCTTTCTTTTTTTGTTTTCCAATCAATTTAGAGGTTTATTTTGTCAAGGTTGAGGATGTGCCTGGGAAAATGAGACACATTACGGTAAGATCTGGGGCCCATGTTTTTCCAAAGAGGGTTTTGAGGGCCTATATATGTACATATAAACCCATATATATATATATATATATATATGTGCAAAACTTATATATACACACACACATATACAAGCCCTCAAAACCCTCCATGGAAACACACACACACATATACATATATATACACACACATATAAAATATAAATACATATATATATATATATATATATATATATATATATATATATATTTTTTTTTTTTTTTTTTCTCCTTGAGACAAGGTCTCGCTCTGATGCTCAGGTTGGAATGCCATGACATGATCATGGCTCACTGCAGCCTTGACTACCTGGGCTTAAGCCATTCTTCTTCCTCAGCCTCTCAAGTAGCTGGGACTATAGGCATGCACCAATATATATTTTTTTTTTTTTTTCTCCTTGAGACAAGGTCTCGCTCTGATGCTCAGGTTGGAATGCCATGACATGATCATGGCTCACTGCAGCCTTGACTACCTGGGCTTAAGCCATTCTTCTTCCTCAGCCTCTCAAGTAGCTGGGACTATAGGCATGCACCACCATGCAAGGCTGATTCTTTCAAAACATATTTTTTCTTTTTTAAAATTATACTTTAATTTCTGGGACACGTGCAGAATGTGCAGATTTGTTACATAGGTATGTATGTGCCATGGTGGTTTGCTGCACCCGTCAACCTGTCATCTACATTAGGTATTTCTCCTAATGCTATCCCTCTCCTAGCCCACCACCCTTCAACAGGCCCCAGTGTGTGATGTTCCCCTCCCTGTGTCCATGTGTTCTCATTGTTCAGCTCCCACTTATGAGTGAGAACATGTGGTGTTTGGTTTTCTGTTCCTGTGTTAGTTTGCTGAGAATGATGGTTTCCAGCTTCATCCATGTCCCTGCAAAGGACATGAACTCATCCTTTGTTATGGCTGCATAGTATTGCATGCTGTATATGTGTCACATTTTCTTAATCCAGTCTATCATTGATGGGCATTTTGGTTGGTTCCAAGTCTTTGCTATTGTGAACAGTGCTTAAACAAACATACATGTGCTTGTGTCTTTATGGTATAATAATTTATAATCATTTGAAACTTAAACAAATTTACAAGAAAAAACCAAACAACACCATCAAAAAGTGGATGAAGGACATGAACAGACACTTCTTAAAAGAAGAAATTTATGCAGCCAACAAACATGAAATAAAGCTCATCATCACTGGTCATTAGAAAAATGCAAATCAAAATCACAATGATTTGATTGTGTTAGAATGGCAATCATTAAAAAGTCAAGAAACAATAGATGCTGGAGAGGATGTGGAAAAACAGGAATGCTTTTACACTGTTGGTGAGAGTGTAAATTAGTTCAACCACTGTGGAAGACAGTGTTGCGATTCCTCAAGGATCTAGAACTAGAAATACCATTTGACTGAGTTTTCTTTATTTCTTATAAAAGTATGTATTTTATTTTCTCAGTTTATGAGTCATAAAGAAATCCACAAATTAAAAATCATTGTCTTTTCCCTTGGTTCTAGACCGACAGCATTGAAACCTCCCACATTATAGGTGCTCAAGAGAAATGTATCTGAAGGAATAGAAGAAGGAATGAGTCATGATTTACAGAAATAAAGAGGGGAAAGTTGTGATTATCAACAAAGGACTTTTCCACCAACATACCATCATTTCTTTTTCTTCTTCTAATGAGATTTGAGCTTCTCTATTCTTAACTGGATCATTCCTGAGACATAAGTGCTACTTCTTCTTTCCCTGAAATTCTGAACAGCACTTAATGCTAATTTATTTTATTGCTTCGTGTAGTCTAACATAAGAATTTTGAAGTGTATTTCATCCTTAGTATCATAGAATGTTAAAAGTTGACTTAGGAAAAAATGAGATACAATTTAAAGAATGTAGCACAGCATATAGCAGATGGTAAACACTTAGACATTGATTGATATTATTATCATGTATTATATCATCTTAGTTCCTATAGCTTATCCTTTTCTTACTTTACAGCTGAGTAAACGGAAGCCTTGTGAGTCAAGGAATTTTCCTAAAATAAAATTAAGAACTATCTTCAGAAGTAGGATGAAACACAGGTTCTCTTGAAAGCTGATCTACTGCTTTTTAATACATGTTCCATCAACCTCTTGCTTACCCATGTGCTAGCCAGTGGCATAGACAATGTTATGATGCTTTCTAGGCCCTGTTTCATTTTCCTCTTCTTAGGCAAACAAGGCTATATTTTCCAGTCTTCATAGATTAAGGTGCAATGGCCTGAATGATTGTGTCTCCTGGAAATTCCTATATTGAAATTCTAACTCCCAAGGTAATGGTATTAGAAGGTGGGTCTTTGGAAGATGATTAGGTCATAAGAGTGGAGTCTTCATTAATGAGATTAGTGTCCTTATAAAAGAAGCTCAAGAATAATCCTCTCACTGCTTTGACCATAGGGGGACACTGTAAGAAGGCATCCTATATGAACAAGAAAGTCTGCCCTCAACAGATATCACATTTGCCAGCACCCAAAATCTTAGAATTTTCAGCCTCCAGAACTGTGAGAAATAAATGTCTTTTGTTCATAAGCCATATAGTTTATGGTGTTTTCCATAGCACCCTGAATGGACTAAAACGGGGGTGTTGGATTAACTTCTGGCCAACAGGAAATGGTCAGAATTGATTTAAGCCAGTTTCAGGACTGGGACTTATATCCCATATGAACCTGTCCTATAGTCTCATTTTTCCTTCTCTGTTGACTTCAGAAACTATGTGTTTCAAAGAGTTTAGCTACATAATGGCAGGGGCTCAGATGCCTGAATCATCACTTGAAAGAGAACCATCAAGGAGAATAACTCAGCTTTACTGGACTTTCACTTAAGGAAAAAATACAATTTCTTGTGTTAAACTGCTTAGATTTAAGCGTTTCTTTATTACTGCATGATAGTCTGTTCTATCTCCATAGTCCATGACAAGCTGTGGGCTTCAATGAAAGGTATTTTTATATAATATATAAACTCCGTTAATCCCTTTTCTTTTCAATGGTGAAACAACCCATAACTACTTTTAATTATAAGGAACAGTGATTAATTTGGCCCATGTTTCTTTATTTTTCTGTCTTTTCTTTATTCAACTTAGTTGTATATAAACAACTAAGGCTAATCTTTCTTTTTTTTGGCCAGGCAAATGTTTTCCATAGGTAATTTTTTCTTTTTCATCAGTCTGCCTCAGTTTCCTCATTATAGAATAGAAACAATAATGTTTCACTCTTTATTACTCAGGGCTGTCAAATAGATAAATGAGTTGAGAATTATTAGAAAAGTAGTATCTATGCATAGAACATTATGTTATTATTACGTTATTTTCACAAAAATAATAAAAAAAGGCTTCTGCATTACAAATCTGGGAAATGCTATGAAGGCAAGATTTATGATTGCTTCAGTGATTTGTTTTTCTTTGTAGAATTGGAATAATTCTTTTGGTTGCATTGATAATCTACTTATCTTAAAACCTAAAGGCATCTTAACACGTTCATATGAATATTTAAAATGGTTCAGGACAGTGATACTAAGAATGTTATAAGAGATAAAGTGATTGGTATGAAGAAAAGCATGGGTGGCTTTTAATGCAGTTTCCTATTGCAGTATAAATGTGCAGTTGATTCTAGCCTAGACGTAAGTGAAAAATAGTTACAATACCTAGGGGCTTAGTGAACCTTATATAAAAGTAACGTGGATAATAGTTGATCTTAAAAGGAGACCAGGGCCTTAAACATTTTAATTCTTTATAGGACATGGGTCATATTTTAAAACAGTGTTAATATTTAACCATAATTAGTCTTTAAACTTAGGTCATTATTATAAAGTATGCTTTGTGATCTCCTTGAATAATAACTTAATTATGCAAAATGTATTTATTTTAAACTTTGAGACAATTTAAATGTGTCCTCAAATATATTTAACTATGCTAGTCAGGGATTAAAAATAGAGTAATAGGATTAATCACAAAATAGTAGTTCTCTTGCTTCATGCATTCACTTGACTTGCAGAAGAACTAACTTCACTAAAATTTCCTTCAAATGATTCTAATAATCCTTAGAAAGTGCGCAATATATGTTCCACTGACCCCTGTTCTTGGAAACCCCATGACATTGATTTTTCCTCCTCTTCATCATTGGCCCACTGGGAGAAACATCCTGTCTTGATATGCAAAGCAGGAGCCAGGCTACTGATGAGTCTTAAAGATGCCACTTGTTCTGAAACTGATGCCTGCAAACATGCTCTGAGGTTAATAACACACAATGCTCAGGCCATTGATGTTTGCCCTAATGGTTTTTGTGACCAATGAATACTTGGCATGAAGTGGTTTCTCTAGCCAAATCTGCTAAAATCTCATAATGGGAAGAATGATATCATTATTTGTGACAGCAAAAATCTCCCTCAGTCTGTCAATGGCTAATGTTAAGGGTATCACTCATTACAGAAATTGTAGTAAAACAGCTTGTTTAGGCCTCCTTCCTTTTTTTTTTTGTCATTGTAGTTCCCATTACTTACAATTCAGATATGAGTCCTTTAGATGAGGACTCATAAGAACAGATCTAACTAGTAAAAACCATGCTCAGTTTACACTTCCTCCTTTGGTCTGATTCTCACTCCTTGTCATGCAACAGAATGTGATTCTGTTTTCCTTTTGGGGGATTCATAGCTTACTAGTCAATCTACTTTATTCTTGTGGTCCAGAAATAGTATGGACATATATGATGACTAGCCAAAAGGGAAACCAAACATATTAATCCTGATAAGCCTCATCTAAACCTTCGAAAACTATATTTAAGAATATAAATTAGAATCCCAAGTAAGCCTTACCTGACTTTCACTCTATACGTAACTCTTGGGATGTAGTTCTTGTAGATCTAGATTGGGGGCTATTAGAAGAGTGTAGAAATCAAGAAACGTGTGTGTGTGTGTGAAGATGGATGATACTAGAACATATCCAAGTGTTAATGGGAATTATTCAGTAAAATAGGCAAGGCTGAAGGTGCAGGATGGAGGCTGGTGAGCCATTGGATAAATTCCCAGAGATGAGGAGAGGCATGCAGAAGACTGCTGGACATAACCAGCTTTGGACAGAAGGATGGACTCATGTGTTCTTGTTCTTGCATTGGGAAGATTCACTGCTAGAACTCTGCCTATACAATCTTTGTTTGTTTTCTTTTTTTCTCTTTTTTTTTTTTTTTTGAGACAGAGTCTTGCTCTGTCGCCCAGGCTGGAGTGCAGTGGCGCTATCTTGGCTCGTGCAATCTCTGCTTCCCGGATTCAAGCAATTCACCTGCCTCAGCCTCCCAAGTAACGGGGACTACAGGCATGTGCCACCATGCCTGTCTAATTTTTTGTATTTTTAGTAGAGACTGGGTTTCACCATGTTAGCCAGGATGGTCTCGATCTCCTGAACTCATGATCTGCCCACCTCGGCCTCCTAAAGTGCTAGGATTACAGGTGTGAGCCACTGCATCCGCCCGGCTGCCTATACTCTTTCTATTTCATAGTTAACAACCTCATTTCTACCCTTTCTTTTGGACACTATGCAGTAACACCCTTCTTTCTGCTTCCCCACCCTGATTTGGTCTAGATGTCCCTCATTTGTATTCACTAAATGGTGAAAGAATACTTTTATTGTAGAGCTTTTCATATCTATTGTAAATAGTAACAATTTTTTTTACTCCTTAGTTGCTCCAACTAGGTTGTAAACTCCTTGAGGACCTTCTCTAATTTGTTTTGTTGTGGTAAAACATACATAACATAAAATTTACCTTTTTAACCATGTTTAAATGTATAGTTCTGTGGCAGTCAGTACATTAACATTGTTGTGCAACCATCACCATCATCTATCTCCAGAACTTCATCTTTTCAACTGAAACTCTGTACCCATTAAACACTAGTACCTCCATTCTTCCCTCCCCCAGATCCTGGCAACAACCATCTAATTTGCTTTTACAGACTCAGAGATGAACTTAATGTTTGTCACGTAATAGGTGGGCAATAAGTCTTTATTCAGTACATGAATACAGGTACTCATTAATTTGTGTTAATTTTCCTGGGGAAATGTGGGCCAATGCTTTTATATTTGGAGTTGACTATGTCATCTCTACATTAATCAAAAGAAATTTAATCTACAAAAATTTATTCTAATCACATTGTGCCCTTATTTGATGAAAGAACATTACAATAAAAAAGGACTGAGTAAAAGTGGATGACAATCAAAACCCAAAAGATGGATACGTGCAAACAGAGCATTCAGATCATTAAAAATATAAACACAAAGGAATTCATTTATCAATAACTTTTACAAGTAAGTACAAGAACAAAAATAATCACCAGTTTCAGAAAAATTCCAAATAAATGACAATGTCAGCCACCATAATTATAGAATTAGAGCAAAGGAAGAAAAGATTACACCAGAGAGCTTTTTTTTGTGTTGTTTCAGATATATTGTCGTTTCATGATTGGGTTGCAGATATTGTTTAGAAGTGATAATGAAAAACAAGTAGGTCGAATCCAATCAAATTGTTTGGTTTTTGTGAATAAACAGAATTAGATTGTTTTTGGAAAAGTAGGCAGTATTATTTCATAACTTTGCAATGCTTTCTTCAATTTTGAGTTTGACAAGCATTTGAAGCTTGAAAGATACTATTTTTGAATGCAGTGGTGCCTTTGGTGCCATCATATTTAGTGGAATTTCTAAAAAAGCATGAGTTTACTGAATACTATAGGTATAGTTGCAATAATAAATAAATGATAACAGGCAAATATTCCTGGAACAAGAAATTCCTGTTGGCATTGGTAAAGTTGAGTTTCTCTGTTGCTATACGCCTGAGGTATAAATTGGCATTAAGGCTGCTGTGTCAATTCAGCTTTCTTCAAAATACGGGTTAATCTCTTGAACGACATAGAGAAAAATTAATCTAAAGTGAAGTGTCAATTTTCAGTGATGAAAGCCAGTCATGTGAAGTTAGCACACGTTGCCAACGATGAGACAGGAAATCCTGGTCAAGAAGGTTGGAGAGTACTAGTGGAGAAAGTAATATTTACAAAATTATGTAAATATGTGGTTTCAACCCCTGATTCCCTCCAATTTTATAGAATTGTGTTTATAATGCAAAATAATGCTTTAACATTTAGAAAGCCATGTAATCCTATAATTTGGGAAATGATTTAGATCATTTAAAAGCATTAAACAATAACCTAGACTTATCAAGTTAATGTAGAGAGACACTAGGTTTTGAATAACTTGGCAGATTTTAGTTTTGCCACTTACTAGCTGTGAGACTTAGGCTAAGTTCTTTAACTTTGCTAAGTTTTAGTGGCCTTTTCTGTAAAATGAGTAGATTGAGCTAATCAAGTTCTATAAAGTTGTGAAATTTATAAACAAAGCAAATATTAAACTATTAGTTTTTCTTCACACTAAGTTCACCAGAGTTTGGGAGTGACATCAGACAAACAATATTCAACTTACTGAATTGTCTCTCAACTCCCATGTTGTATATATTCTAAATGATCCAGCTGTGTACATCTGACCTACAAAGCACTGACTTATCAACTTTGACTGACAAGCTTAGGTTCATTACATGAGCTCACATACTTAGACACATAGTAGAATTGGGTTCTATTTTTCTCAATTCTGAAGCACAATGTATTGTGCAAAGATTAAACACTTTTCTTCCTGAAGATAATGAGAATTGATTTCTTTACCCCCAATCACACTTTCAAACTTCAGGAAAGGAACTTTAAATAAATTGGTTTTTAAATCTTGTAGTCTTTCTATGTCCTCAAGGGTAAAAAGGTATTACGCTATTTAAATGATGGAAAACCACGCGCACCTCATTGTACTCTTTTGCACAAGTAAATACGACCTCAGGGACCTTACGTGTTAAAGCAAAAGATTCATCACAATCTTTACCTTAGTCAAGTTTGTAAAGATTGAATGTTGAGTTCCCCATGCATCTGAGAAACCTTGAACAACTAACGTACAAGAAGCTAAGTTTTTAAATTTTTTATGAAAATGTACTCCCTCTTTTTTTAAAAAAAATATAGTTTTAAATTATCTTCATCATGTTGTTCAAAATCCCTTATTTTTGTAGATTCCTGCTTGAATTAGATGATAGAGGGAAAAAACAAGTCTGGAGATGAATATGTATACATTTTGTTTTTAGAAAGCCCAGACTTCTTTTTTGCCTTCACTATCAAAACATGTAAAGAAAAATTTAGTGTCCAATTGAATTGACTTGCTTAGTTCTGATAATTGGTATTTTCTTTCTTTAGTTCAAGTTCTTTAGAAGTATGCTCTTCTGGGGGCCGGGCGCGGTGGCTCATGCCTGTAATCCCAGCACTTTGGGAGGCCGAGGTGGGCGGATCACGAGGTCAGGCGATCGAGACCATCAATTTATTTTACTAAGAATAAAAATAAATAAATAAATAAATAAATAAATAAATAAATAAATAAATATTAGCTGGTCATGGTGGTGGGCACCTGTAGTCCCAGCTACTCAGGAGGCTGAGGCAGGAGAATGGCGTAAACTTGGGAGGCGGAGCTTGCAGTGAGCCGAGATTTCGCCACTGCACTCCAGCCTGGGCAACAGAGCGAGACTCCGTCTCAAAAAAAATTAAAAAAAAGTATGCTCTTTTGAAAGCGAAGCAATGCCTTTCTAGTTTTAGTGAACTTTGAAATTGTTGCCTAGACAATGATTTCCTTGATTCCCTGAACAATGCCATGTTCATTTACTGACATACCTCAAATAAAGTTTTTTTTTTTTTTTTTTTTTTTTTTTTTTTTCAGTATAAAAGTGTACTGAAGGTGTCCAGCTTCACTACACATAAGGAAAACAAATGTAGTTCTGGATTCCTTGATCTAAGCCTAAGGACCTTTTGATTTTGAAGAAGGTCTGATGAGCCTCATGACTGCAGAAGCCCTTAATGCCACAGATACGTCTTCCAATTTTTGGGTCTTTCAATACTGACTACAAAGGCTAGACGCCGGCTCTGAGGTCTTCTTCCATTTTCTACAAACATTTAATGCTACTTCCCTTTCTTTCTCTCAAACTAATTTTACCAAAAGAAAAACGTAAAGAGATATTTTGGATGTCTCAGGCAAACTTTCACTGAGAATAGCCCTTGATGTCAACAGTTGATGAGGCTTAACCAGATGCATTTATTGCTCCTTCTCTCTAATGACTAACGAAACAGCTTTTCTAACCACATATGTAGATTTTTTTTCCTATAGCAAACATGGGATTTTCTTTCTTTACAAATCTTGTTTCAAAAACTTAAGAAATTAGTTCCTGCTACTTGCCAACTACTTGACCAAATGTCTACAAATTTTGCAGTCTTTCTAAATCCTCAACGGTAAAATGGTGCTATGCTATTTAAATAATGGAAAACCATGTACACCTAATTTTAATTTTTTGCACAAGTAAATATGACTTTGGGGACCTTAAACTTTAAAGCAAAAGATTCATGACAGTTTTATAAGAAAGTGCCAAACTATTTTCTCTGTTTTCTAAAGTGGTTATACAATTTTATGCTTCCATAAAAATGGAAGAGAGTTTCTGTTACTTTACACTCTCCTTACTTATTTTGATAGGACACTGTTACTATCAGTTTTTCAAATGAGGATTCCTATTTGGGAGTAAAGGGGAAACTGGAAAAATGTAGCAATGTTCAGGGTCTAAGCCTGGTCTTTCATCATCCTTATTGCTGCTGAAGTGACCTTTGCACCAATTGCTCTACACTCTCTAAAATTCAAATATTGTAGCAAAATCACCACTTTGGAAATAACTCTAAATTCATACTTTTTGTAACTATGACAATGCTTCATCATAATATGGGTTGTGTCAATTTATTATCAGTCCATATAAGATGGAAGCACCTATCTCCATAATCCTCTCATTTCTATAAAGAAGAGTCCCAACCCTGATATTATTGAAATTTTGGGCTGGGTAATTCTTTACTGTGGGATGGTTAGCAGCATTCTTGGCTTCTACACACTGGATTCAGTAGCACCCACCCCCAGAATTGTGACAAATGATCTCCAGATAATGTGAAATCTCCCCAGCTGGGGGAGCAAAAATAACCCTTGTTGAAAACCCGTGCTATTGAGGGTAAACAAAGGTCAGGGTGACTAGTCAATTAGGTGAGGATGAAGAAAACCTGACTAACAGTGGCCCCTTTAACCACAGAGAGAGACTGCTCATTGACACTCAAACCACCTGCGTCCACCTCTTTGTCATTTAAATCCTCCCTCTTGGACCTGCGACCAGGCACAAATCGGTGCAGGCAAAGTTTTGCTGCAGTAGGTCCTTGCTCTGTCAGATGAAGGTCTCACCTGAAAAAGGCCGAGGTGAGTCATATTGCTTACCTCTGAATCTCCATGTCTTTAATTAAGAGGGGAACGTAAAGCTAGGTCCATTTCAGCCTTCGGTGTGAGCTATGCTCTTCAAATCTGCTTTTTCATTAGCAAGGTTGTATTTTGATTTGCACCAGCCTTTTGGGCTTTATTTTTCCAACTGTTGGGATCCCACAAGGGACACCAGGTAATTAGTTAGCATCCCACAAATTTCTAACAAGTTGGAATACTGTATATTTGTGTAATCAATAATTACTTTTTCTTCTGTTTTTTTTTTTTCTTCCCAAAGATATTCTGAGACTTACCATGATTTGAAGTCTGTGTCTTGATCATTGGATTAAACTAAGAAAAAAAAAATAGAGGAAATGTCAATCTACTCACTCTATTCCCTTTTACACCAACCCAGACCTAATATTTAGGACCACCAAGGCTAGACATAGTTCAGCCACCTGGCAATTAGTGTGGAAAGGCTGAGGTATCACCTGTTTTCAGAAAACATCAGAGAAGCCTGGCCAGTTTCAGTAGGTTGTGGTCAAAGTGTATCTTGTCTGGTCAATAAACTGTACATGATTTTCAACAACCCAAAAACTTCCAATTAATGTAAGGCCTGAAGGAAAGAAGTTGAAAGCAGCAGGCTATGTTAGATTAGGCAAGAGGGTAGTCATACTCAAAGGATGAGTGCTGTTCTAACTTGAAGAGGAGTTGCTATGTTCTATGCCTCTCACTTGATCCGTAGCACTAGAGAAATACACATAAGGAGTCTCAGACAGGTACTCAGAAAAATGCACATGGAGACACACACAGACACTCACAAATAAACACAGCTACTCACAGATAGAACCACATATACAGAGTTTATTTTCTCCTTAGGGCTATTACTTACACTGTATCAACACTCATCACCAAATTAACCATAGAATGAAGTCAGGCTGTACTTTGAATCTCAAAAATATTAACTCTTTAAGGTTTTCAATGTTTGGAGCATTGATCTTTTCCTTCTTAGTGTCAATAGGTACCCCCTTAATGGAATACAAAAGTGTTTCCAAAATAATAATAATGTTCTCTCTAAATTAGATTGTATGCTGCATGAGAAGAAGAGACTTTGTTTTATAATTGCCATTGTATCTATCACAGCACCCAAAAAGTCTGAGAATAAAAGATTTGATAGAGTGGAGTGATGATGGGGACTTAGAAGATGACATATGAATGCCACAGTGATTCCACAGATATTCATTCAACACTAAATAAATAAATAAGCACTTTCTATGTCATAGGCACTGTGCAAATTTTCAAGAATATTATATATAACAGATAAGAGATGTGGTCTTTATATTCTTATAATTTACAGCCTAATGATGAATCTGTTACAAAAACATTTTTAAAATAAAGTGAAAACCAGTACTATGAGATTTCAACAATTAGCATTTACCTTTTTAAAGTAATATTATTTCCTCTTTTACCTACTAACTTCTTACACAAAATAAAAAACTGATGTTAGCATCTGCCTAAGTATAACTGTTTAAAAATGTAAAATGGCAGAGTAATGTATAACATCACATACACACTAAAATGCCATTTATACTTAACCAAACTTTTCACAAATAAATAATATAATATAATGACACTAGAAACAAATCAGTGCAGTCTATTGCTTGCTTTGTAAATTGAGTGATATTTACATGTAGCACAAATTAGCATATTAACACACAAAACAATTCTCCAAATGAACGTAAAAGATTTGCTGCCCAGTTTAATCTGATAAGTAGCTGTAAAACAAATGTTACCTTTAATGTTATAAATTAAAATATAAAATTACCGGCATTAACCTATTTAATGTTTGTGTAAACTGAAGATAATTGACATCTATTCAAAGGATCGTAAGGATTACAAAAGATTATACTGACGCCTTTGTAAACTGTAATTATCACCTTCCATTAATGATAACATTACTTTATGTAAGTCTGTTTCTCTACTAATTAACTATAATTGAGATAATAATGCATGAGATAAATGGATTGTTTTTGGTGAAATCTCATATAGCTCCACAATACATACATTTTTTATTTTATTTTATTTTATTTTACTTTTTGAGACAAAGTTTCTCTCTGTTGCCTAGGCTGGAGTGCAATGGTGCGATCTTGGCTTACTGCAACCTCCACCTCCTGGGTTCAAAAGATTCTCCTGCCTCAGCCTCCCGAATAGCTGTGATGACAGGTGCCTGCCACCATGCCCAACTAATTTTTGTATTTTCAGTAGAGACAGCATTTCACCATGTTGGCCAGGCTGGTCTCGAACTTCTGACCTCATGATCCACCTGCCTAAGCCTCCCAACATTTGTTTTTTAGCATAATCTCATTAGCTAGTTTATGTACTAAATATAACAAGAATAGATTTTTTTGTTAAGCACCAGCCACAGCTTCTGGGGCGAGAGAAGCTGGAAGCAGAGCTGGGGTTCCCAGAACTTGGGGAGGTCCATCTGTTCAGCCAATGGGATGAGACAGCCAGTGACTCTTAAGAAAAATGCATGTGGACACATTCACCACTTACAGAGCTAACTAACCTAATGACAGCTGAGCTAATTAGAATCACAGTCCTTTGAAACCCATGGTTGGATTTACTTTTCCTTTGATACTCAAGTTACCATTGTCAAGTTACATACTCAATGTTGTCCACCTGAGGATTCAGACTCTAAGTCATTTCTCTAGCAACTAGAGTCCTATTTTTTGAAAGTCCATTTTCCTCATAAGAATCTAACCATGTACTGGCCAAGATAAAATTAAAAAAAAAATACAGGTTTACAATGTGAGGGTGATAAGAATTAATAACATAGCAAATTCTCACTTGTCTCAAGACAATTAATTGTTCAAAGAACAAATTCAGGTGGTTATAGCAAAAAGGAAATCTGGGATAATCATTCTGGATTATATCAGTGTTAAAGAGATGAATAATATGAATTTCTCAGAAATGGTTGAGAGAAGAAAATTGGCTGCATAAAGGACAGTTTGCAATATTTTCAAGTAAGTTGGGGAAGCTGCATGGTTTTCATGGAGAAAGAGTGCAGTGTCATCAGGATATTAGTCTAGAGGGGTTAATTACAGGGGATGTAGACATGGCCCTGAGGGTAGATAGTGAGAGAGGGATTCCTGTCACCTCTGCAGATTGCTATCATTTATTGAATCTGTATTGCATGCCGAGTGACCTCAGAACAATCCCAATGTTGAGAGTATTTATAGATGAAGAAACTGGCTTGGAGAGATTAAGTTCCTCATACAAGGTCTCATATCTGGGATATGAAGAAACCAGGATTTGTCCCTAAACAATTTGCTCAAAACATATGAGTGCTCATTATACTATAATACATAGTATCCTTTGATAGTTCTGCCTAAGGCTCAACTAACTTCTGTCATTTCTTAAGTATATGTACTGGGCATTTGTAATTTTTTTCACTGAAGAGTATTGAATCCCATATTCCTAAAAGCATCCTGAGCTCACCCTGGAGTACTCTTTCATTTGTATATAGTCTTGGAGAAAGAAAGATACCAGTCCTTCCATTCCTTGTCCTTATATGGATGGAGGAAGAGGAACTAGGAACATACTTGGGTTTAGCAAACTGAATGCTTCTTTGTAAGACTTTGAATTTTGAGAGTGATGCTAGCAAACAACTGGGGACTTAATGCTCACGATAGGGTTCAAATCAGACTGCTGCTACTGGTATGCATTTGCTGCCCTAACCTCTAAGGATCTTTTGATTCCTGATTGTTATCTAGTACTAGCTCTCAGCCTATTGTTGATTCAATTGAGTCCATAGCCTTCCAGTATATTTTTTGTGTGCCTAGCTGAATCAGAGTCAGTTTCTGTTGCTTATAACCAAGAACTCTAACAAATATTATGACATGGAGTCTGTTTTATCTCCTTGTCTAAATCAAAGGCAACAATAAAATGGAGAAAGAAATAAAGAAAATGTATAAATCTTGAAAATAAAGGGACCATTTCTTTAAGAAGAAGTAACATGTAAATTTTTATATCTAAAATTTCTCAATAGATGATTAATAGCAGAAAGAAAAAAAACTTAATTCAGAGATTACAAGTATTAGCTTTACTGAATCTATCTCTAAGAGTCAGAGCCAAAAGCCACCAAAAGAGAACTTTTTTGAACTGAACAGAATAAGCACACCAGTATCACATTTTTAGAGTTTCGGATTTTCTAAAGATCTTTCTAAAAATTGACTTGATATTTAGTATCTAATACAGACAGTCCCTGACTTATGATGGTTGGACTTGCAATTTTTCAGTTTTATAATGGTGGAAAAATGATACACAGTCAGTAGAAACCATACTTCGGATATTAAATTTTGATCTTTTCTCAGGCCAGCAGTATGTGGTAAGATACTCTCTCACTATGCTGGGCAGCAGCAGGAGCCTCAGCTCACAGTCAACCACAGGATCACAAAGGTAACCAACATGACTTTGCCCAGCTATAGACTAATGTGAGTGTTCTGAGTATGTTTAAGGTAGACTAGGCTAAGCTATGATGTTTGGTAGGTTAGGTGTATTGAATGCATTTTCAGTTTAAGACATTTTCAACTTAATGATGGGTTTCTTGAGAGGTGACTTCATCGTAAATTGAGCAGCATCTGTTTTTGATCTTCCTTTTCTATTTTTCTCTTAGGCATTCTGCCATCCATTTAAATAGCACTATTGCTCTCTTGGTACTATATATTTTTCCACAAATAACTGATTTTTACTAAATTAATATTTGACCTTTGGAATAAAAATCATGTAATTGGATATGCCTTTAATATGCATATCACTCTAATTCATTACAGTGAATCAGTCAGGGTAATGATTTTGCTTTGAGATGAATGAATGAATTTCAGTAAGGGATCCAGGATTCTGCCCAGGAAAATCATGGAGAAACAGCTTCTTTCATGACTTTTTTGATATGTTACTTTGGAATTTTGATTTTTATGGTTTACAAAGTGATTTCAGTACATGATATCATTTGGGAACGGCATCACAACCAGGAGAGAAAAATGTTGTTGAAAATCTCTGAAGGAAACAGTTAAAATACCTTCTACCATAAAACCTTCAGATGGGGGTAAAATCTCAGCCTTCTGGGCATAAGTGGATGTTTGAGATTAACTCTTGTTACTGGATTTAAAACTTAACTATTTTTTAATGAAATAGTCCTAAAATTGTGGTGTACATTTCTCTAGCTTTTTAGGCAGAACATGCCTGCTTAAGGGTTCCCTGTCCTACATTCAACTCCAGAAAACTGTTTCTGCAATCTGAGTATGTGATAGCTCTAGTAGCTCTTCAAGGACTAGAAGAGTATCATATTTTGCTTTTTAATTATTTTATTTACTTTTTTTTTTTCTTTTTTGAGACAGGGCCTCACTCTGTCACTCAAGCTGGAGCGCCATGGTGCAAGCTCAGCTCACTGCAGCCTTGACCTCTGAGGCTCAGGTGATCCTCCCACCTCAGCCCCCCAAGTAGCTGGGACTACAGGCATGCAACACCAAACTGGCTAATTTTTGTATCTTTTGTAGAAATGGGGTTTCACCATGTTGCCCAGGCTGGTCTTGAACTTCTGGGATCAAGAGAGCTGCCTGTCTTGACCTCCCAAAGGGCTAGGATTATAGTCGTGAGCCACCACATCTGGCCACATACTGCTTTTTTTTAAGGAGCAATTCTCCTATTTTCTTTAGTTTGTTAGTTCTAAAAGGGATAACAGTAGAACAGAGCGGTAAGTGTGAAAGCTCTTGGAGTCAAGTTGGCTGGGTTAAAAACCATCGTTTTATCATTTAATAACCATGTGATTTTGGCTGTGAAATCTAGGCCATGTTAGTTAATTTCTCTGTCACAGTTACGTTAGTAGTAAATTGGTGATCACAGTACATCTAACTCAGAAAACCATTCATTTGTTCTTTGAACACATGTTATGAACAATTTAATACTGATATTGGGGATATAGAAGTAAAAAAAAGAGGCAGTAACCCCTGTCCTAATGAAGCTCACATTCTACTGGGTAATCACTAACCGACACTTATTTGACACGTAGAATGTCAGGCATTGTGCTAAATGCAATATTCATATATAATAGATCAATATTCATATATTATATATATCTATTATTAAATACACACACACACTACATATATACATGCACTCTCACTTTATCTTGACAACCACAACCACTTCATGGGGCAGATAATAGAAACTGAAATTTCTATTACTTTAAGTATAGTAACTGTAGGCATTAAGTGACTTGCTCAAGATCCCACAGGATTAGAAGAAAATATGTAAAGCGCTCAGAGAATTGCCTGTTGCAAAGAAAGAGATAGATAAATTCATTTTTGCTAAATATTGATATATATTTTTCCTTCAAAAATGTGGAAGTATTCAAATAACACAGAAATATGTGAAGTTAAAAAAAAAAGAGTCCTTTCTACTGTTAAGTGTTTGGCTTTTAACTTATTTGATACAATATCAAATAAACATTATAATATTTGTAATATCTTCCCTACCATTAAGAGTTTGGCTTATAATTTATTCGATGGACTTCTCTTCCTTAGTCATATGTGAAATTAAGTCCCAGAATTTAATAAGCCAAAAATCTAATTACAATCAGTATTCATCTAGGAAATATCAAGTAATATCTGATATCAAAGAAAATCACGAGTAGGAAAGAAATAGCTTGTAGAAGGAGCGGTATAAGGGGATAAGCAATTTCATAATTTGCATTTTTTCATTCACCTTCTCATAAGGACGATACTATGCAATATCTCTTTTCTCTGTAGTACAGAAAATAAAGCTTTTCTTCTGCCTAATGAGATTGACTACTAACAAATTGTGAACTTTAAATATGAGTAGTTATTTAGTTAACGACATACTTCAGGGCATATGCTCATTTTTATGTATGAGGAGTCACAATCGTAATTCTGATGGAACCAAGAGAAGAATTATTCTCTCCATCTTTTACACATTTTATACCAAAATTGCCTGAGAACCTAGCTCTAATCTTTACTTCCTTTCTTCCATTTTCATTCAGCCCAACTAAAAGGCAATAAATTTCATTTTACATAAATTAGTGTTTTGCTATTGTAATTAATAAGAAAATACTCTTGGTAACACAATTAACTAATAAAATTCCACTCAAGTTTTTAAAACACTAGTAGTCTTTCTCTGCTTTTTAAATAAGTAAATGCTTATTGAAGAACCATAAACCAAATGAAAATGTAATCTTTCAAGGTAAGATAATACTTAATAGGTACTATATAGGCCTAAACAGAACTGTGTGCAAATGCGAACTATTATATTCCAGATGTTACCTAGTAAAAGAGAGGGTACTATCAGGGGAAAAATATGGTGTGTGCATAAAAAGGGATGTTCAAAGCAATCAGAACAGAGATAGAATTCAAGAGCTTCTATTGGTATTTTTTTAGTCTAATAAATGGGAAGACATAAGGCTTTACTAATATTTAATATGTTAATAATGTTAAAAAAGCTAATAATCCCTGTGAATAAATTTGCATTGAAGATAAGCAGAAGTAAAGATAAAATAGAGAAAACAATGTTTCTCCCATTCCAATGTCCTCTTCATCAGCCACATTAAGAGGCAGAACAATTACCCCATCATATCTGTCATGAAGCTCCTTTAAAAATGAAGCTCCTTTAATAATAAAGATTATTTGAAGTGTGGATTCATATCTACATCATTAATAATAAAACTCATCCTAGATGCATCTTGTGCCTTGAAATATTAGTAATTATTGAGATATTAGCAAGACATCTTGTCCCTAGATAGATATAGTGTATAATGTATGTATAACATGTGCACACACACACACACACACGCACTAGGAATACTTTTCCACATTTTTTTTCCTGCACAATCAAAAAAATTTGGAGCACATTCATCTTGTGAGGACAATAGCCATTCTGCCTTTTTATCGAAGGATGAATTTATCAGAAGGAAAGTACCATATACACCAGAGATTGGAGATACGTCTTCTTTGAGCCAAAACATTGACAGAAATATTTTAAAGCAGTATACACAGTATGTTATTTTATTTTATTTTTTTACTTAGTTGCTTACATTTAAAACTCCTGGGATTTTGCATTTTAAAAGTACAGAATTTTTTTCTTTTGCAAAGTCCTGCCAATAATATGCATGCTTTTCTGCAAGGGAACCCTCTTCAGAGAACATTCTTTGAGGTTCTCTACAGTTTCCATTACTCCCTATAGTATTACACCCTACTCGTTTTACTCATTTATGTTGCTGTTTGCACTGGAGTCTGTGAACTCCCCCTTTGAATGAAGAGGAGACCCTGTGTGAAAGTTTAGATGTTTGTTTCTTGTAAACTTCTTGTTGAAATTTGACCCTTGGGGTTAGAGATGGAGCCTAATGGCAGGTGTTTGGGTCATGAGGGTGGATGCCTCTTGAATAGACTAATACTCCCCCTAAGGGTGGGCAAGGAGTGAGTGAGTTTTTGCTCTATTAGTTCCTGAGTAAACTGGTTGTTAAAAGGAGGCTGGTATCTCCAATTCCCCCACCCCTTTGCCCCACCATCTCTTACGTCTTCTGTCAACATGTGATCTCTGCACATGTTGGCTCCCCTTTACCTTCCACCATAGTGGAAGCATCTTGAGGCCCTCACCAAAAGCAGGTGCTGGTGCCATGCTTCCTGTACAACCCGCAGGACTGTGAGGCAAGTAAACCTCTTTATAAATTACCCAGTCTCAGGTATTCCTTTGTAGTAACACAAATGAACTAAGACACCCTGGAAGGGGATAGAGTCATCAGAGAGTAGAAGTCTGATACAAATGTAGTATCCCTTATCTGAAACGCTTGGGAACAAAAGCGTTTTGGTTTTTGGATTTGTTTGGATTTTGGAATATTTGCTGGTAATGAGATATCCTGGGAATGGGACCAAGCCTAAACATTAAAATATGTATGTTCTATATATACCCTATACATATAGTCTGAGCATAATTTTATACATCTTAAATAATTGTGTGCATGAAACAAAGGTTTGACTGTGACCTGTCACATGAGGTCAGGTATAGAATTTTCCATTTTTCATGTCATGGCATCATGTAGGTGCTCTAAAAGTTTTGGAGTTTGGAGCATTTTGAATTTTGGATTTTTGGGTTAGAAATGCCCAAACTATATCTAAATTACCAGGTGGAAAGCTTTCTGTATTTCTGCTGTGATAAGCTAGAAAGATTTGGACAGCTGTTCTTGTTGCAGCAGTAAGCAGCAACTATGACAACTACACGCTAATATTTCTGACATTCCTATGTCGTGTCCTGATGAATTTAGAAAGCACTGTTATGTTTACAGATAAATGTCACGAAAAAATCATTAAACAAAATTGCATCTGCAAATACAGTTTGTTTGCGTTAAAAAACAAACTAGGAAAAAATTATTTGTTGTCAAATCAGGTACTTTTTATTTTTAGAAAATAAAACTAAACAGTATCAATAAGGTGTTTATGAATCATTAACAAAGTGGAAAATTAAATCATAGCTCTGCACCTCTGTTACATTAAAGAATCAAAGATTTTAAAAAGTAAAATAAAACACACTTAAAGTCAAGTGTAAAATTCTGAGACTCATAAAAATTTCTATAACTGGGTTAACAAAATTATTTTGTCTCTTTCTACACTCAGATTTTTATCCTCTTTTATTTTTAGTGTCTGTAGATGCAACACCTTAACGAACAGGGAAGATAAAGTACATAATGGTTCTTTGTAGAGGAAATAAATTTAAAACATATATTTGCCAGGGGATAGGCTTTAGAAAAACTCCAAGTAGCAGATTATTGTCAAACACACTTTATTTCAATATAAAATGTGACAGTAAAAAAAAAAAAAATTAGTCCCACCCTGCTCAACTTGAAAGGGGAATAAATGTCAGAATGAAGCTGTCCCAGCATGAGTGATGTGTCTTGAGTGGGAGAAACAGACTCAATCTTATGTACAGAAAATGTGTGTATTAATTGTTTTTATCTGGCAAGAAGTGTATGTACCTGGGTGTGTGCGTGTGTGTGTGTGTCTTGGGAATGAGTATAAGGAAGGGCGTGAAGTTAGTTTGTGTATGTAGAGGCCAGAATAGAGTTGATCAGTCATAGAAACTGGACAAACTGAAGGAAAATGTCAGGTGAGAAGGAGAAAGGAATTGGAGTGGGGCATTAAGGCAGAAACTCTGGAAGGACTTGCTGCTCATCTTCAGTCATACAATTGCTTACTAGGGGAGAATTACCCAGAATCTGAGGCAGCACTGAATCTGCAGGGGCAGTTATAGAGCTTTAACCTCAAAGATCAGATTGATAGAGGGTCAAACTGCAAAATGAGCCCTGCTCTATATCAGCACTGTGACATCTTTAACTTTGCTCACAGCCTCTCCAAGTCACTGATTTTTACTTGCTTCTTTGAAGCACCAAGGGATTTCCCAACCTTTGCAAGAAAGGGGTGATTGCCTGGTCTAATATAGCTTAGGGCCCAAGGAAATATTCATAGGAGCACTGTATTAAGAAAAAGTCATACTAGATCACTTACAGAGCTTCTTTCTTCTTTTTAAGCATGAAATTATACTTTTAAAACATGCAATATCTGTAGGATTTGGATTTGGAGTAGTTCCATCAACTGGAGTGGGTTTCCCACTGATTGAACTCTACCTCAGATAATCTCTGACACTCCTTTGTACTCAGAAAATTCTATATATTTCTTACATACAATTTTTTTTTTAGGAGATGAACTAATAACTTCAGGATATTTCTTGCGCATACAAATTTAATGAGTCTTAAAGTAAATGACTTTTTAGGAAGGCATTAAATTTTCCAAAACTTTACTACTTTTTATTCATACTTTTTTATTTATTAATTTGTTCACTAATTTAGCAGATAGTTGTTGAGCAAATGCATTACTCTGAGTACTGGGAATTTTATGATGAGAGGATGTAATATCTAACCCCTAAGAATCCACAAGATTAACAAGCAGAACACAGACTTGCTAGGTACTTTGGAGGCACCTCCATTTAAATCACCCAAGTCCTGTGAGTTAGGTTGTACAGATAAAGCAGAAAAAATTAATTGACTTAACTTGAGATATTACTTAGATTTTAGTCTCCATAACATTTCTTAAAACATTTCCTTTTAAACCAGCTTTCTCGGTTTATTGTTGTTTTGTCCTTATTGGTTAAAATAGAAATTTAAATACATAGGATCTTGAAGGCATGTGAGTTAACTTTATTTGCCATTATTCCAAACATTTGAAAATATTTTCACCTGTTACTACTAATATGGAAGTGTTACCATGTTGAAAGGGCCACAGAAATATTTGAGTTGGAAAGATTGTCAAGTATGTCCTTAAAATAAG
The DNA here is from genome assembly GCF_002776525.5 of Piliocolobus tephrosceles. Lineage (NCBI taxonomy): Eukaryota > Metazoa > Chordata > Mammalia > Primates > Cercopithecidae > Piliocolobus > Piliocolobus tephrosceles. The sequence goes on along the minus strand of NW_022302087.1, from coordinate 1,261,269 downwards.
GTTTAAGAGTCTCTTTTCCTTGCTAAAATGATGAGCTATTGATAAAAAAAAAAAGCACTTCAAACTATCTTATGATTCTAAAATCATTGTCTTTATTTATACCATTCCAAAATAATCTCTCAATGATGCTAATAAAGAGTTTCATGATCACACAGGAATTTTATGTAATGTATTCAACTTGCTCTCAACATTTCCTGAAGGAAAATCTTCTAGAAATCGCTTTGTTGGCTCAGATATTTGAATATAATCTAGGAAAGAGTAATGAATGGTAATCATGGCTACTAATGTACATTAGGACTAAGGGAAAAGAAGGAAAGATTGTATATGTTGTTTGAAAAATTTTAAGTGAAACAATTCAGAAACAGTAAGTTAAATACCGCGTGTTCTTACTTATAAGTGGGAGCTAAATAATTTGTTCAAATGGAAATAGACAGTGAAATAATAGACAGTTGAGACTTGGAAGGGTGTGAAGGTGGGTGGGGGGTTAGAGATGAGAAATTATTCAGTGGTACACACCGGGTGATGGTTACACTAAAAGCCCAGACTTCTCCATTATGCAATATACCCATGTAACAAAAGTGCATTTGTACTTTCTAAATCTATACAAATGAAAAAAAATTATTAGGAGGCTGAGTCAGCTCTATTGCCTTGGGCTTACTTAGGAGGTAAGCAAATTAAAACTCAATTCAATGTAAATAGTAAAATAAAAAAGCTTAACCAATCAGAAATCACTAACTAAACTCAAACCAGATACTTTTACTTTAACCAGTCAAATATTTTCTTTGTCTTGCTTCCTTAAACATGTTTAAAAAAACCGTTTTCTCCTGCACTACTTTAGGTGGAGCCCAACTGTTTGTGAGTCTGATACTGCCCCAATTCATTAATTTCTGCTGGAATAAATTCTTTAAACTTTTCATATGGCTATGTTTATCTTAAAAATACATATGCCGGCTGGGCATGGTGGCTCACACCTGTAATACCAGCACTTTGGGAGGCCAAGGTGGGAGTTTGAGACCAGCCTGGCCAACATGGTGAAGCCCCATTTCTACTAAAAGGAAAAACAAAAAAACAAATAAAATACAAATATTAGCAAGGCATGATGGTATGCACCTGTAATCCCAACTACTCAGGAGGCTGAGGCACAAGAATCACTTGAACCTGGGAGGTGGAGCCAAGTAAGTTCCACTGTACTTCAACCTGGGTGACAGAATGAGACTCTGTCTTAAAAAAAAAAAAAATTCGTATGCTGTATATGTTTATCTTAAAACAAAATATATTTAACATTCATTACGGTAATAAGTCTAGATGCTTTGAGGAAGGCTATATTTGTATGTATTTTAGTAAATAGATGATCACAAATGACACTTTAAGATAGATTATATTTTCATTAAATAACTAGATTTATGAGCCCACACAACAGGGTATCACATAGTAATTTATATTAAAGGAAACAACATATTGTTCAAATAATATTCATAGTTTTGGCCCAAAATTTATAGGTTTATTTTGCTCTCTAATTGGATTTTAATTCAATAATGTCATAATATTAAGATAAAGAGAAATAAATGATTGGTTCCACGTATTTATTCTAGTGATGCAATTTTTCTTAAAGAGAAACTCAACAAAGTTCTTGTCATAATGCAGAGAGACAAGAACTTGGATCAGCAGACTGAGTAGAAGGAAAGAAGTGGTAAAGCATAGCGGTTAGAGTCTGGGCTATGGGAACACACCTTCTAAATTCAAATCCCAGCTGAGTTATTTTCTACCTGTGCAACTTTAAACAAGAAACTACCTCTCAGTGATTCAATTTTCTCACCTACATGCCCTAGTACCCCATAGGTCTATTAGAAAATGAAATGAGTTTCTTACTATTCTTATTATTAGTGCAGCTACTACCACCACCACCTTCATCATTGCTATGGCTGCTACTGCTGTAAGATAACTAAGAAAGAGTTGGATTGTTTAGAAGTCATCTAAGGCAGAAATTGTCACATGGATGTCATAATTCTAAAGTAATAGTGTACAGAGCCTAATGTAATCAAAGACTTAGGAGTAGTGGAAACAAGTTGGGGGTGAACTATACAAGAGGTTCATATTTGGATGTCTAGTTTGTAGTCTGTCAGGCTCCTCTAGACCCAATGTTTCAGCTGTGGCTGCATGGTTAAGTGGTTAACCAGGATGGGGAAAAATAGAAGTACTGAAGTCAGTGTGTGGTCTGCATCCAATTCTTATCAAATGAGATTCTTAACCACAAGAACTTAGTTTTCTTGTCTTTAAGATGAAGGTGTTAGTAGAGGACTCTAAAGTCTGAGCTTTAGTATTCCGACTTCTTAGGAGTACATGATTTGCTCAAGTCTGCACAGTTTGTGAGTCTTAAGAGTTAGAACTCAAACCAAGTGTGTAAAAACATTATAAATGTATTGAAATAATATTAATCTTCATTAACTTTAGTTTGGAGATGCCTTAATACTCAAATAGAAACAAAGTTAACAAAATCACAAACATATGATAGTCATAATGTGATTAAGAGTCTAAGAGTTTGGATTTATTCCTCACTGCATAGTATTTCAAATTGGGGCACTAGATCCAAAAGATTGCTTTGACTTAAAAAGAGAAACAGAGCACTGTTCCTGCTGGGTTTAGTATATAGCTTTAAAAGAGACAAACAAAATGCCATTTCTTGAGATTTTCATCACTATGCTTTCAGCTCTCTGGGGTCTAAAAGGCACAGGAGAAGTTTTAGCAGACCTTCACCATTAGTAAGTGGTATGCATGGTGATGGAAATTAGCTTGACATATCTTAGGGAGCTTAGGGTTGGACAGAGATAAGTTTTGGGTCTAGTCAAATTGAGCGAGGCTTCATCTCAGTCATACCATTCTAACCTCAACCTTAACAATTAAAAAATTATTAAGTGAAAAAGTTACCTTTGGGTATATTTTATTACTTTTTTAAAGTAATTGCTGCCTCTCCCACTCTATTGACATGAGCCTAGACTTTGTGTCTTGCTTTGGTAAATGAAATGTGAGTAATATGATGTGTTTCACTTTATAGAAGATTTACAGGCTCTCGCCTGATTCCACCGCTGCTCTTTTCCCTCTGCCATAACAATAGCATGTCCCTGACAGAGATTGTTGCTATAGTGTGGGACCCCAAATGGAACAAAATCAAGGCAGACAAGTAATAAAAATAAACATAAGCAAGATATAAGCTTGTTGTTAAAGTCATTGAGATTTGGGGATAGTTTGTTGTTATAGGGCAAGCTAAGAAAACCCACTTAATACACTCTTTCTTCCTCCAGCAAAGATACTTTTATCTGGTTACATTTCGAGATATTGTTCTTGGTAAAACAATCTTTTGGTGGGCAACCTCTGTGTCAATCTGAATTTACTATTAAATTTTTGCCTAAAATATCAATATGTTCTCAATAAAAACCATTTGCCTAATAATCAGAAATGATGCAATTGTTTTTCCACTATAGCCTAAGTTAATTATAAATCAGAGTAATAGTTAATTTGGCATAGAATGGGCATAGAAATAGAAAGGCTTTTTTAAAATTTCTTTCTGAAAAAAAGAAGCCTTCACTGAAAATTAAATGCAATGAAATTAATTTTGCATTTTATTTATATTGATGCTTGGGATCAATGCTTGGATTAATTGACATGTAGTTTCTGTTTCATCTTCCATGACTGTTTCATTAGTTTTTGAAGAGGTAGACTGGCATTCCTCATGCCCTTTGAACACAAAGAGACAATATTTTCAGCATGATGAATGACAGCTGTAAACAGAATGGCTCAGCAAAAGTAAATCCAATTTACTTTCTTTGGAAGTACAAATAGTTTGAATAACCACAATGTTTACAGTTATGGTTGGCTAATCTATGATTCTGTCTCACTCTTCTCATATAGCATCTTCTTTGAGTTTGGGGCATTATTCCAGAGAGACAATTCCAAAGAGTAATGAATTAGTTCTAAAAAAGAAAAGTAGTCGGAGCCTTTAGAAAAAAAATAAGAGAAATTCAGGGCTGGAAAACATAAGTGGACAAAAAATTCACAAGAGCTTTTCAAGATAATAATATATTACCTTGGTACCCATTGATGGTACTTATTTATAATATTTTGGAAGAAAGTTTAAAAAAGCAATGTGCTGTTATGTCTGTAGATTCCACCTCAAGGTTTGACCTTTTGGTCTTTTTAGATGTGTTTTACAGAGGCTGATGAAATCCACTGTTCACTGAGAAAAAAAGAATAAAGTCATAAATAACCTGGTTTATCACTGAAACTGCTTCTGATTTCAAGACAATAAGGTTATATTAGTCAGGATAGCCTTATGTTGCAGTAAACAATTCAAAAATTACTATTTCTTATTCATACAACTGTCCCAAGCAGATCGGCAGGGACTTCTGTTTAACATAGTCACTCAGGGACACAGGTTGTTGAACAATTTACCATTTCTCCTATAGAGACACCATCTGGAACACAGGAATCCCAAGTTTTTCAGATAGCACAGCCAGAGAGAAGAAATGCTGGAGAGGTTTTCACCAGAAGTTAAAATGCTTTGGTCTAGAAGAAATGCATGAAACAATTAGTCAAAGCAATCACATGGCCTTGATAAATTCAGAAGAGTGAGGAAATAAAATTATCCTCCTGTTGGCCTAGAAGAAGAAAATGAGCTATAAAGCAGCTCTAGAGAGCTTGACTATAGAAGACCAACCTTAAAAAACCTATTGACCTTGCAATGAAAAGACATGATAACCAGACAAATACAATGAAATAACGTACCATTATTGTAAGTAGAATTTGGAAGAATCTATAAACCAGAATAGAATATTTGCTTTGGAGAACTATCTTTACAGCTGTGTCTTAAAAACCAGCCATTTATCCATTGTTTTGAAACTAGGTTTTGATTCTAAGGTATTTTAAATGTTGTTATTAAACTGGAAAACAGATCATGGCATTTTCAAAAAATCAGCATCCTGTATCTATAGTCAAGCTTTTTAAATAGAAGGAATTATAGTAACAAGGAAAGGAATACTTTTCCAATATATAGATATTGTCATTGGTAGGAATAAAATAAGAAGAAAATTGGTGGTAGAGAGATATTTATATTTACCAAATAAAAGACAGTAACTGAGGTTGAGAGAGATCAATTGCATCGTGCTGGGTAATTTCTTCTTCTGTTTCTGCTATGAAACCAGGCAAAAACAAAGAGAAGACCATTTGCGAAAACCTCAAGATCTTTTAGTTTGTCAAGAATGTCAGTGAAGTTGTATCCGTCACTTAGAAACCTAGTAGCAGAATGAGTTAGTTTAAGTCATGCTTTTGTGTAAAAATTAGATCATAGACCTGGGCCTGGGCCTAAGTGAATTTTAAAATCTCCCTCAGGTGAGCTTAATGTGGAACCTTAGCAGTGAAACCATTGCTATAAGCAGATCAGAGATCATGTCTTGTTTTGTGCATCACTCTTTCTCCAGAGTCTGGCATAATCCTTAGCATATAGTAGGCATTCAATAACCATCTGCAGAATAAAGGAATATAGATGGAAGGAGAATATTTGAAAAAAAAATGTAGAGCACTATATAGATAGAAGCCAACAAATGCTTAAAATGAGAAGTGTGTTTATAATATTAAATGAGTTAAATTATAGTCAACCTGTCTTCAACATTGATTAGATAGACAGTGTCATAGGAGACATGTCAATTAATTTTCTAGTGATGAATCTCATTACATAATTAAATGGAAGGTCATCCTCTCCCTCTTTCTGAGAATCATGATATAGCATATATTGGCACTCATATAAGTATGATCCACTCTTTATTTAGATGCCTGAGGTTGCAGATAAGCTGTATCTGTTTTGAGAGAGCTGAAATTAAATAACCCTTTATAAAGGTAATAACATATAATGACTACTCTAATAACATCATCAGAATTACTTTGGTTTAACTCACACAATTTCTTTCAACTTGTCAATTTTTTATCTTTTCCTTTAAAAATTTAATTAATTAATTTTAATTAACAAATAGAAAATGTATGTATTTACTGTGTTTATATGATGTTTTGAAATAGTATAAAGAGAGTGGCGGAGCAAGATGGCAGAGTAGGATTCCCCAGCGATTGATTGATTATTCTCCCACAGAAACATCAATTCAAACAACTATCCACACTCAAACAAATCTTCACGCGATGTAAGAAAACCAGATGAGAGATCACAGTACTACCTGGTCTTAGGATAATAATAGGAAAAGACTAATTGAAGGCAGTAGAATAGACAGCCTCACATTTCCCACATCACCCCTCCCCGAATCTCAGGCAGTAAAGCATAGAGAGACATCATTTGCTTGAGGGAAAGAAAAAAATATAAGCATAACATTTTGCCTTGGAACCCTGTAGGGGGGCTGCCATAGTGAAACCCTGCACTAGGCAAAAGCCTCCAGTCCTAGACATCAGGCTAATACTCATAGATCCACCCTGGCAAGAGACAGGCACCTATTGTCCCAGCGGGATATACTCAAGATCCAATCTGCATCATCATCAGCTGAATACAGTGGTCTTGGCCCCTGAATTAAGCAGCAGGCAGGTTGCAGGCCTTGGGCATGCTCTAAGGATGCACTGGTGTCAGTGGCAGTAGGATTTGGCAAGCTAGGACTATGTCAGTCTCTGTGGCCATGGGATTGCCTACATCACTCCTCCTCTAACCCTAGGTATTGCAGTGCTGAGAGAGACACTGTCTACTTGGGGAAAGGAGAAGGAAGTAAGCATTAGTCTTTACCTTGGAACTTCCACTAGGCCCACCACAGTAAAACTCAGTACTAGGCAAAATCCCATGGACCCTAACACTAGACTGTACCTCTGAGCAGAGCCTTTAGAACTGCTATAGTGCCAAATGGGAGCTCAGTGCCAGACAGGAACCCACGAACCTGGAAAGGCAAACTTGAAATCTGGCCTATATCACCACCAGTCAACTATAGCAACCTTGGGCATTGAGTAAACCTCAGTGTTGGGTAAGCTATAGAAACTGCAGGACTTGGGCATGCCCCAGTGCTGCACTGGTCTTGGCAGTAATGAGCTTTAGGTGTGACCCTGCACAGTGTTCAGCTTTTGTGGCCAAAGAACTTCAGCCATGGCAGTCCTGGGCTTAGTGTGCCCCCTAGAGCTTCAAGATTAAAATATAATAGTAATGCATTTAGGGATCTCACCAGTCAACCTACCCTAAATCTCTGGACAGGCTTAGTGCTGAAGGAAGCTCCTAAACAATGCAAGACTGAAGATCAGAACAGATACCTACATAAATGTGCAGACATCAAAAAACAGCTACAAATATGAAGATCAATCAGGGAAATATGATATGACCAAATGAACAAAATAAGATGTCAGTGACTGACACTAAAGAGAGGGAGGTGGAAGATTTTCTTTACAAAAATTAAAAATAGGTATTTTAAGGAAAAGCAACTTCAAGAAAATACATAGAAACAACTCAGAAACTTACCAGAAAATTTTAAAAGAGAGATTGAAAAAATTAAAAGAAAAAAAAGAGTCCTGAAGCTGAAAATTACAATGAACAAAACAAAAAATGCAACAGAGAGCATCAATAGCAGAACTGATTAAATAGAAGAAAGAATCTATGAAATCAAAAACCACTTAATGAAAAATATAGACTCAGAGGGAAAAAAAGTAAAGAAATAAAGAAAGCTTAAAAGATTTGTGGGATGGCATCAAAAGAGAAAACTGATGAGGCATTAGTGTGTAAGAGGAATAAGAGAAACAGAAAGGGGTAGAAAGCTTATTTAAAGAAACAAAAACAGAAAAATCTTAAAAATGATGTAAATATCCTGATACAGGAAGATCGTTTCCTATCACATTCAATACAAATAAGACTACCTCATGGCATGTTCTAATTAATGTGTCAAAGATCAATGACAAAGAGAATCCTAAAAACAGTAATATAAAACAAATAAGTAACATATAAGGAAGTTCCAATATGCTTAACAGTAGACTTCTAAGTAAAAATTTTAGAGACCAGGAGAGAGTAGATTGATACATTCAAAGCGCTGAAGGAACAAAAATTGTCAACCAAAAATATCATACCCAACAAAGCTGTCTTTCTGGGATGAAAGAGAGATAAAGACTTCTGGAAAAACAAAAGCTGAGCAAATTCACCTTCAGATATGTCTCACACGAAATGCTAAAGAGAGGTCTTCAAAAATAATAATAAAAAAAGATGTTAATGAATAACATGAAAACATCTAAAAGTACATAATCCACTGGTAAAAGTAAATACATAGTAAAATTCTGAATACTCTAATAATGTGATGGTGGTGTTTATATATTTAACACAAAGGTTAAAAGACAAAACAATTAAAATTATAACTGCAGTGATTTGTTAAGGGATATATAATATAAAAAGATGCAAATTTTTGACATCAAAAATCAAAATATGGGAGGGTGGAGTTAAAGAGTAGAAGATTTTTCTCTTTTATTTTTATTTGCAATCAAAACTAGGTTGTGAATATTTTAAAATAATTTTTTATCACTATAATATTTAAAAAAAAGGAATCAAAACATTCTACTAGAAAAAAATCACTTAACCTCAAATTAAGAGAGTAATAGAAGAAAGACAGTAATGGAGGAAGAAAGGAAGAATGAATCTGTAAAACAACCAGAAAACAAATCAAACTAGTAGCAGTAAGCCCTTATCTATCAATAATTACCTTGAATGTAAATGGATTAAATTCTCCAATTAAAAGACACAGAGTGGCCAAATGGATACAAAACAAACCCCAACAATATTCTGGCTGCAACAGACTCACTTCACCTGTAACAGTACACATAAACTGAAAGTACAGAGATGAATAAAGATATTCCATGTAAATGGAAACCAAAATAAATCAGGAGTAACTATACTTAGATAAAATAGGTGTTAAATTAATAACTGTAAAAAGAGACAAAGAATGTCATTATATAATGGTAAAGGGATTGATTCAGCAAGAGGATATAACAATTATAAAATATATGCACCCAACATTGGAGCACCTAAATATGTAAAACCAATATTAATAGATCAAAGAAAAAGAGGCTACAATCCAATAACAGTAGGCAACTTCAACACTCCACTTTCAGCAATGAACAGACCATCCAGACAGAGAATAAGGGGAAAAAATTATCAGATTTAACTGTACTGTAGACAAATGAAGCTAACTGACATTTATAACTTTCCACCCAACAGCTACAGAATACACAGTTTTAAAAAAAATGTGGTTGACTATGGGTAACTGAAACTGCAAGAGCAAAGCCACAGATAAAAGAGGAATGATTATGTATCAGAATATCTCAGAAAATGTGCTTTTTTCATGATTTATATAATCTAACCTATAACAAGTACTATTGTTCTAAAGATAACTGTTCTATTGAAAGTTATAGCTATACAGAAAATAATGGGTTTCCTACCTTTTGAAAATATCTTTGGGTATTTAAAATATGGCTTTAGAAGTCAAATGTATTTGGACATATAAATTCAAATTGTACATGTCTGGCACTGTCATAGGATTTTGAGATACAGAATGACATAGGTATTGATCCTACTTTCAGGGAGCTCAGAAACTAGTGAAGGAGACAGACTTTTTTTTTTTTTTTTTTTTTATTATACTTTAAGTTCTAGGGTACATGTGCATAACGTGCAGGTTTGTTACATATGTATACGTGTGCCATGTTGGTGTGCTGCACCCATCAACTCGTCAGCACCCATCAATTCATCATTTATATCAGGTATAACTCCCCAGTGCAATCCCTCCCACCTCCCCCCTCCCCATGATAGGCCCCAGTGTGTGATGTTCCCCTTCCCAAGTCCAAGTGAACTCATTGTTCAGTTCCCACCTATGAGTGAGAACATGCGGTGTTTGGTTTTCTCTTCTTGTGATAGTTTGCTAAGAATGATGGTTTCCAGCTGCATCCATGTCCCTACAAAGGACACAAACTCATCCTTTTTTATGGCTGCATAGTATTCCGTGGTGTATATGTGCCACATTTTCTTAATCCAGTCTGTCACAGATGGACATTTGGGTTGATTCCAAGTCTTTGCTATTGTGAATAGTGCCGCAATAAACATACGTGTGCATGTGTCTTTGTAGTAGAATAATTTATAATCCTTTGGGTATATACCCAGTAGTGGGATGGCTGGGTCATATGGTACATCTAGTTCTAGATCCTTGAGGAATTGCCATACTGTTTTCCATAATGGTTGAACTAGTTTACAATCCCACCAACAGTGTAAAAGTGTTCCTATTTCTCCACATCCTCTCCAACACCTGTTGTTTCCTGATTTTTTAATGATTGCCATTCTAACTGGTGTGAATGGTATCTCATTGTGGTTTTGATTTGCATTTCTCTGATGGCGAGTGATGATGAGCATTTTTTCATGTGTCTGTTGGCTGTATGAATGTCTTCTTTTGAGAAATGTCTGTTCATATCCTTTGCCCACTTTTGGATGGGGTTGTTTGTTTTTTTCTTGTATATTTGTTTGAGTTCTTTGTAGATTCTGGATATTAGCCCTTTGTCAGATGAGTAGATTGCAAAAATTTTCTCCCATTCTGTAGGTTGCCTGTTTACTCTGATGGTAGTTTCTTTTGCTGTACAGAAGCTCTTTAGTTTAATCATATCCCATTTGTCAATTTTGGCTTTTTCTGCCGTTGCTTTTGATGTTTTAGACATGAAGTCCTTGCCCATACCTATGTCCTGAATGGTACTACCTAGATTTTCTTCTAGGGTTTTTATGGTAATAGGTCTAACATTTAAGTCTCTAATCCATCTTGAATTAATCTTCGTATAAGGAGTAAGGAAAGGATCCAGTTTCAGCTTTCTACTTATGGCTAGCCAATTTTCCCAGCACCATTTATTAAATAGGGAATCCTTTCCCCATTTCTTGTTTTTGTCAGGTTTGTCAAAGATCAGATGGCTGTAGATGTGTGGTATTATTTCTGAGGACTCCGTTCTGTTCCATTGGTCTATATCTCTGTTTTGGTACCAGTACCATGCTGTTTTGGTTACTGTAGCCTTGTAGTATAGTTTGAAGTCAGGTAGCGTGACGCCTCCGGCTTTGTCCTTTTGACTTAGGATTGTCTTGGCAATGCGGGCTCTTTTTTGGTTCCATATGAACTTTAAAGCAGTTTTTTCCAATTCGGTGAAGAAACTCATTGGTAGCTTGATGGGGATGGCATTGAATCTATAAATAACCTTGGGCAGTATGGCCATTTTCACGATATTGATTCTTCCTATCCATGAGCATGGTATGTTCTTCCATTTGTTTGTGTCCTCTTTGATTTCACTGAGCAGCGGTTTGTAGTTCTCCTTGAAGAGGTCCTTTACATCCCTTGTAAGTTGGATTCCTAGGTATTTTATTCTCTTTGAAGCAATTGTGAATGGAAGTTCATTCCTGATTTGGCTCTCTGCTTGTCTGTTACTGGTGTATAAGAATGCTTGTGATTTTTGCACATTAATTTTGTATCCTGAGACTTTGCTGAAGTTGCTTATCAGCTTAAGAAGATTTTGGGCTGAGACGATGGGGTTTTCTAAATACACAATCATGTCATCTGCAAACAGGGACAATTTGACTTC
>NW_022302087.1:1208771-1239665 GCF_002776525.5 Piliocolobus tephrosceles | reverse complement strand
CCAAAATACATTTTCTAAAATAGACTTTACATATTGTAATTTTTAAAAACACCTACCTTTCTTTATGGCAAGTTATATTATTGTCTATGCTTTCAAATTCTATTTATCCACTGCAAGTATAAAAACGAAAGAATAATGAATGTAGAGTAGAGAGTATCACTTCAGTCATTCATTCATCAAACATCTATATAACATTTATTATGTTCTAGGCATTGTGCTAGGTGCCATGGCTTACAAAATGAATGTGGTGCAATGGTTATGCTAAAAAAGCTTAGAATCCAAGCATGCCAATCTTGAGTGTAAAGTATTTTGATAATTAATAAAAAGCCCAAAATTCTTATAAAGGAAAGACAATCTATTATAGCACTGTGTTTAGCAAAAGAAACCATAACTAAAATTCTAGGGTCAAGATTATCAGTAGTTGTAGGCTTAATTATAACATAGTCCCTGTGACAACAATTGTTATAATTTCATCATCATTGTTATTTTTGGATTTTTGTTATCAACTGAATGTGACCAATCAAAATTTATATGTTGTAGCCCTAACCCCAAAAATGTGGTGGTATTTAGACATGGGACTTTGGGGACCTGACTAGAGTTAGATAAGGTTATGAGAATGGGCGCTTATGATAGAATTGGTGTCCTTATGGGAAGAGACATAAGCGCTAGCCCTCTATCTTGCTCTCTCTGTGTGCACCTACCAAGGGAAGGTTATGTAAGCACACAGCAGGAAGACAATCATCTGCAAGCCATGAAGATAGCCAGAACGTGAACATACTGGCACCTAGATCTCAGCTATCCAAGCTATCAGTGAGAATATAAATTTCTGTTTTCATAGCCTCCCAGTCTATCATATTGTGTTGTGGTAGCCCAAACTGACAAATATACCCATCCTATGGTAGGCAACATGCTTAGTGCTTTCTTTTCATTTTTTCCAATGTTCACCATAAATCTTCAAGGCAACTATTACTGTCCTGATTTTAGAGGCATGTAATCTGAGGTTAGGAGGCCTAAACAAATTGCTTGGATGGTATAGCTAATAAGTAGCAAGTGAGGATTTAAGCCTATATTCGTGTTATCTCCACTATTAAAAGATACCACTTCATGGCATGGATTCTGTCTCAGTCTGGCGTTTATTACTGTAACACAATAACACAGACTGAGTAATTTAGGATAAAAACAAATTTATATTTTACAGTTTGGGAGGCGAAGTCCAAGGTCAAGGGGCTGCTTCCAGTTAGGGGCATCTTCCTGAGTCATGACATGGTTGAAGGCATTACAGGGCAAGAGAAGCACACTGAGAGCCAAACTGGCTTTTATAACAGACTCACTCTTGCAATAACTGACCCACTCCAGGGATAACCCATTAATCCATTAATGATTTAATCCATTTAGGAGGGCGGAACCCTCATGACCCAGCCACCTCTTAAAGGTCTCACCTCTTAATACCATTACATTAGAGATTAAGTTTCAAAATAAGTTCAGAAGGGACAAACATTCAAATCATAGTATTCACCTCTGGCCTCCCCAAACTCATAATCTTCCCACATAGGAACACATTCCTTCCATCTCCATAGACCCAGCGTCTTTACTCATTCCAGCACCAACTCAAAAGTCCAAAACCCGAAGTCTCAACTGTGAGCCCATACAATTAAAACAAGTTATCTACTTCTAAGATACAATGGTGGGAGAGTTATAGGGTACACATTCCTATTTTAAGAGGGAGAAATAGGCCAGAAGAAGGGAGTAAAATGCCCCAAGCAAGTTCACAACCCAGCAAGGAAGACATTAATTCTTAAAGCTGACTTCATGTCCAGCATCCTGTGCACACTGGAGCAAGGAGTAGGCCCCCGTGATGTTGGGCAATCTCACCCCTGTGACTTTGCCAGGCTCAGCCTACAGTTCAGCTGTTTTGGCTTGGAGTTACACACTGGTGTCTGCGGCTTTGCCTGATGGGCATTATATGCTACCAGTGGCCCTACAATTCTGGAATCTCAAGAGCAACCCTGGCTGTCACTGCACCTTTCAGTTCAGCATTGCCCTGGTTCGGGCTCTCAGTGGTGGATCCACCCCTGCAACAAGTCTCTGCCTGGGCCCCCAGGCTTTTCAATACATTCTCTGAAATTTAGGTGGAGGCCACCTTGCTATCACAGTTTTTGCATTCTACACAGTTGCAAAATTAGCACCATATTGACAGCAAGCAAGTCTTAATGCTTGTGTTCTTTGGAGTGGCAGCACTAGCCACAACTGGGCCTGCTTGAGCCATGGTGTGGTGCCACCAAGGTTTACAGTTTGTACCTCTCAGAGCAGCAAACTGAGTCACAGCTGGGGCAGCCATGGAGTGTTGCAGCATGATGTAGGAAACAGAGTCCTGAGGTGGCTCTGAGCAGTGAGTTGGTGGAGGGTTTCCTTGGCCCTGTCCTGCAAAACTGTTCTGTCCTCCTAGGCCTCTGGACCTCTGATGTCAGGTGAGGCAGCTTCAAAGATCTCTAATGCCTTTGAGATTTTTCTCTCTTTGTCCTCATAAATAGCCTTTGGTTATTTTTTATCAGTACTAGTCACACTCGAACATGCTTTTTGTTCTTTACATGACCAGTCTGTGAATTTTCCAAATTTCTATATTGTACTTCTCTTTAATTATAAATTCTGTCTTTAAATCATCTGTTTGCTCCAAAATCTCACTGTAAGCAACCAAAGGTAACTATGCAGCATCTTGAATGCTTTGCAGCTTAAAAATATCTTCTGCCAGATATTCTAGTTTATCACTCTAAAGTTTGGTCTTTCACAAAGCCTCAGGGCATGGACAAGTTTTGCCAAGCCCTTTGCTATCCTTTAGCAAGACAGACTTTATTCCATATTTCAATAACTTATTCTTTATTTCCATCTGAGACCTCATCAGCATGGCCTTTATGTTCTACATTTCTGTCAGCATTCTGGTAGTGACCACTTAAGTAATCTCTAAGAAGTTCCAGATTTTTCCTAGTCTTTTTGTCTTCTAGGCCCTTATCAGAAATCAGCATTGCCCTTAATGCTTTTTTTTATGGCAATATAGGCTTTTTCTAGCTTGCACCTCCAAAATCATCTAGTCTCAATTCATTACCCAGTTCCAAAGCCACTTCTACATTTTTAGGAATTTATTATAACAACAGCCCCACTTTTGGCATCAATTTTCTGTCCGAGTCCATTTTCTATGGCTATAATACAATACCAGAGAAAAAAGGAAAGTAACATAATTTAAATATATATATATATATATTTCTTACAGTTCTGGAGGCTGGGAGTTCCAAGGTCAAGGGATTTCATTTGGTGAGGACCTCCTTTCTGTGTCATAATGTGGTAGAAGGCATCACTGGGACAGAAGCACACTGAGAGCCAAGGTGGCTTTTATAGCAGACCCATTCTTGTGATCACTAACCCACTACCATGAGAACCCATTAATCCATGAATGAATTAATCAATTTATGAGGGCAGACCACTTACAATCCAATCACCTCATAAAGTCCCCACTTATTAATACTGTAACATTGGAGATTAAGTTTCAACACGAGTTTCAGAGGAGACAAACATTTAAACCATAGCAGATTCATTAATCTTTGCTCCCATAATGACAAAATATTATACTCTGATATATGTATTCTTAACTCCCCATATCTTTGGCTTTTTCCATCTCATAATATAATAATAATCACACAAACTAATTTACCCTTGTTTCTAAGCATTCAAAATGCTTGACAATAATCTATCATTTATATAATGACTTTAGTAGGCGTAGAAGCAGGAACATATTTTTTCCTGGGATCCAAATATCATCTTCTTCACTTGCGGTTTAATTTTGTAATTATAAGAAGAAGCAATATAATAGTTGTCTGACACAATATGATAGCACATTATCATATGATTACCGAGATTCTTTGGCTCTGTTTATGTTTATTGTGGAGATTATGTGAAGATGTGAATCAGTGGCAGGCAGGACTGTCTGGTACATCATTTAGGAAGTTATATGGGTCTTCTGATGCTTTTGCTAGGTTTACTTTTCTTATCAGTATTGACCACCCAGCTTTTCAATATGGAATACACGTATATTTGGTTACTTTCTTTTACCAGTATGTTTTGAGCTTGTAGATTTCCTCGAATAATAAACTTTTATTCCTGGGTCAGTACCTTTTTGAGGAGGGCCTAGATGTATTTATATTACTGCCTCATTAAAAAATTTATTTTAAAGAGTGGTTTATACTCACTAATTCTAATTTCTCTCCTCTCTGGCTTTTTAAACTAGCTTAAATTAGATTCTCCCAAACTACTCTTATTGAGGTAACCAGTGAACTTCACATTGCTCAGTTCTTATCCCCCTTGACCCATCAGCAGCATTTGACACCATTGATTAGTCCTCTTCGAAACTCTTTCTTCTCTTAGCTTTCAGCAGATCACATGCATCTAGTTTTCTCTTTCTGGATAGCCACTGCCTAAAATTTTCTTTGCTAATTTACCTTCACCTATTGGATCCCTACATGTTGGAACATCTCTGGGATTAGTCTTTGGACCTCTTCTATTTTTCTCTGTATCTCTCTACAGTTGGTGATTTCATATAGTCTCATGCATTTAAATGACCTCTGTTTTACATATCTGTTCCTTTATGAAAAATTGTTCCAGCATTTAGTGGTTTGAATCTAAAAGTATCTGAGACAGTTCTCAATCAATTTAGAAAGTTTATTTTGCCAAGATTAAGAATGCACCCATAACACAGTCTCAGGGGGTCCTGAGGACATGTGCCTAAGGTGGTTGGGGTACAGCTTGCTTTTACAGCATTTAGGGAGACATAATACATCAATCAATACAAGTAAGATTTACATTGGTTCAATCTGTAAGGGTGGGACAATTCAGAGCAGGGGTTTCCAGGTCATAGGTAGATTTAAAATTTTTCTGATTAGAAATTGGTTGAAAGAGTTATTATTAATAGAAAGGAATGTCTAGGTCCCAGTAAGACATTGCAGATGAAGCCTCCAAGTAGCAGGCTTCAGAGAAAATAGATTGTAAATGTTTCTTATAAGACTTAAGGTCTGTATTTATATTAAATGCCAGTTGGCTTTCCTGGATTCCAAAAGTAAGGAGGGCATAATGAGGCATGTCTAACCCCTGCTTCCCATCATGGCCTGAACCAGTCTTTCAGGTTAACTTTGGAATGTCCTGGACGAGAGGAAGGAGTTCATTCAGAAGATTGGTTGTGGGGGGTGGACGGGTGGGCTGAGAATTTCCGTTTTGGTTTATAGTGTTTTAAAATAATAATAGCCATTTTATTTCACTTGCCATTTCTCAGTTGATTGGCTCTGGTTTGTGATATCTTCTGAGGTTACAGTCAGTGTCAGCAAATGCAGCAATCAACTGAAGGCTTAACTAGAGACAGAGGATCTGCTTCCAAAGTGGTTCACTCCCACAGCTGGCAAGTCGGTACAGATATTGTCCAGAGATCTCTCAATCCCTATGTAGACTTCTCCAAATAGGAAATCATGCACTTTCATTTCCACCATTGATCAAATAGGGCTATCCCTGATTCAGTGTGAGAATGGAGTATATAAAAATAGAAATACTTGGAGGGTTGGATCACTGTCTGTCACAGTCCACCCTCTGGCCCCTAATAATTCATAGACCTCCCACATCTAAAATATACTCACCATTTTCTAAATATTCCTTAAAATCTAATTACTTATGTCTCGGGTGCAGGTTTTAGGTCAAACAGCTCCCTGTGTGCTTTGTTATAAGTGAATGTGTCCCCTCAGAATATATTTGTTGAAAGCCTACCCTTCAAGGCATAGATATTATTGTATTAGGAGGTGAAGCCTTTGGAAGGTGATTAAGTTATACGAAGAGAGCTCTCATGAATGGGATTAGTGCCCTTTAAAAGAGGCCCAGGAAAGACCCCTTGCTCCTTTTATCATGTAAGGATACAGTGAGAAGACACCATCTGTGAATCAGAAAGTAGGCCTTCATCAAATGCTAAATCTGTTGGAGCCTTGATCTTGGACACCCCAGACTCTAGAACAGTGAGAAATAAATTCCTGTTTATAAGCTATGCAATTTGTGTTAGTATTATTATTTTTTTTACTGCAGCCCAAACAGATTAAAATGTCATTAATCTAGTTCAGGTGTGGTGATGCCTCAGGTTAAGTTCACAGAGTACAGCTCTTCAAGTCCAATTTCCCTGTGAACTAAAGAGATAATTTTTCTGCCCCTAAGACATCCGATATACATTAGTTAGACAGACATAGGATAACTTCACAAAGCCCTCCATTTCAAAAAGGGGGTAAATAGCCCACAGGTGTAACTATTCTCAAGCAATTCTGAAATTCAGCTGGACATATGTGTCCAGTCTCTTGATAAAGGCTCATGTCTACTGCCTGGGATTTATACATTTTGATGCTTAACTCCACCATCTGAGATCTTGAGTCCATGTTTTAATTCATCATTTCTTTTAATAATAAATGGCTGGTGTTGGTAACTGAGTAGTGTTTCAGGCTGTTTCCAGCCCACAGTAATTTCAGAGTCCAAAGGCAGTTTTCTCTTTTATATTATATCTGCCCCTCTTCATCTAAGCTAACAGTGTTTCTACAAATATGATTCATTTGTGAGTCTCTTAAAACTACAAGATGTTGCTGACAAAAATCATATCTCACAAACAAATGGAAAAACATTGCACATTCATGGATTGAAAGAAACAATATCATTAAAATGGCTGCCCAAAGAAGCCTATAGACTCAATGCAATTTCTATCAAACTACCAATGTCATTTTTCACAGAAAAAAACTGTTTAAAAAATTAATATGAAACAAACAAAAAAAGAGCTCAAATAACCAAAACAATTCTAAGCAAAAAGAACAAAGCCAGAGGCATCATATTACCCAACTTTAAGCTATACTATAAGTATTTGACTGGTAAAAACAAACAAACAAAACCAGACACATAGATAGACCAATGGAACAAAACAGAGAAACCAGAAATAAAGCTGCACACCTACAGCCATTTTATCTTTGACAAAGTTGACAAAAGTAAGCAATGGGAAAAGAATTTTGTTTTTAATAAATGGTGCTGGGATAGTTGGCTGGTCACGTGCAGAAGAATGACACTGGACTCCTACATTTTACCATATCAAAAAGTAACTCAAGGTGGATTAAATATTTAAATGTAAAACGTTAAAGTGTAAGAATCCTAGAAGAAAACCTAGGAAACACCATTCTGGACATTGGCCTTGGGATAGAATTTATGAATAGGTCCTCAAAAGCAATTGTAACAAAAATGAAATTTGATGAGTGGGACCTAATTAAACAAGAGTTTCTGCACAACAAGTGAAACTATCAACAGAGTAAACAGACAACCTAAAGAACGGGAGAAAATATTCACAAACTGTGCATTCAACAATGATCTAATATTCAGGATCTATAAGGAACGATTCAAGGGGCAAAAACCAAATAACTCCACTAAAAAGTGAGCAAAAGACATCAACATGAACAGACACTTCTCAAAAGACAGCATACAAGTGGCAAACAAACATGTGAGAAAATGTTCCACATCACAAATAATTAGAGAAACTCAAATCAAAATCAATGAGATACCATCTTACACCAGTCAGAATGACTATTATTAAAAAGTCAAAAACCAACAGATGCTTGCAAGGCTGTGGGGAAAAGGGAGCAGTTATACATTGTTGGCGGAAATGTAAATTAATCCAGTCACTGTGGAAAGCAGTCTGGAGATTTCTCAAAGAACTTAGAACTACCATTTGACCCGGCAGTCCTATTACTGGGTATACATTGAAAAGAAAATAAATCATTCTACCAAAAAGACACATGCACTTGTATATTCATCATAGCAATATTCACAATAGCAAATTAATGTAATTAACCTAGATGCCCATCAATGATTGGTTGAATAAAGAAACTGTGGTACATATACACCATGGAATACTACACAGCCATGAAAATAACAAAGTAAGTCTCTTATAGCAACATGGATGTTGCCAAAGACAATTATCCTAAGTGATTAATGCAAGATAAAAAAACCAATACTACACAGTGTATACACCATGGAATACTACACAGCCATAAAAAGAACAAAATCAAGTCTTCTACAGCAACATGAATGTTGCTGGAGACAATTATCCTAAGTGATTAACGCAGGATAAGAAAACCAATAACTCATGTTCTCACTTATAAGTGGGAACTAAACATTGAGTACTCATGGACAAAAAGATGGCAAAAGTAGACTGGGGACTACAAGAGAGGTGAGGGGGAAAAGAGGGCAAGGATTGAATAACTAACTGTTGGGTACTATGCTGATTACCTGGGTGAAGAGATCGGTTGTATTGCAAACCTCAGTATTCTACAATATACCTGTGTAACAAATCTGCACATGTACCCTCTGTATCTAAAGTGAAAGTTAAAAAAAAAAAAAAAAACAAGTAAAAGTTTAAATTAAAAAATAAGTAGAGGATAGAGGAAACAACCAGTTTAAAAAGATTCCATGGGTCTCTTAGAAATCTTATTGGGAATGTACTCAATTTTTAAAAACGTGACATTGATAATAAATTTTGTCACAATAAACTTTATTTTGAACTTCCTGCATGGCTGCTATAGAAAAACACATCTAAAATCCTTGGAAGTTCCATTGTTAATGAGTCTGAGAGGTCTTCCTTTAAGATTTTTAGAGGTACTATTTGTTTTTATTTTTGATACATTACTTTAAATATGCATAAAGTCTTGATAAAGTTTTCACAGTAACACCCTTTATCTTTAGACAGTGTTTTCCTGACAATGTCTTGGATTTGATCTTTTCTTGGAAACCATTTTCATATTTTTAGCATTGTTTGCCATCTGGATAGGCAGGATTTAGATACTGTTTTATTTTAAACATAGAAAGCTCTGGATAATTTATGTATTTAACAATTATTCTTTTAGCTTAACTTTTTAATTTTCATTTTACTACAGACAGTAAGAAGAAGCCAGGTGACACTTTCAATACTGCCTGGAAATATCTTTAGCTAAATTAGCTTGTTTATTAAGTATATTTTGTAGTTCCTATGCTGTTGCAACTGATTTTTTTTTTTTTTTTTTTTTTTGTGACTGAGTCTTGCTCTGTCATCCAGGCTGGAGTGTAGTGGCATGATCTTGGATCACTGCAGCCTTCACCTTCTGGGTGCAAGTGATTCTCCTGCCTTAGCCTCCCAAATAGCAGGGACTACAGGTGTGAGCCACCATGCCTGGCTAATATTTTGTATTTTTAGTAGAGGGTTTCACCATGTTGGTCAGGCGGGGCTCAAACTCCTGACCTCAAGTGATCCACGCACCTCGGCCTCCCAAAGTGCTGGGATTACAGGCGTGAGCCACCATGCCTGTAACATGGTGTTAACTGTTGTTAAATTGTTGTTAAACAACAATTCTCCCTTTCTCCACCTTCCAATAACATTTCTTTATTTTCATTTATGTTCTTTCTCACCGTCTTTTTAAGAGCCAATGGGTTTTTGCTAACATTCTTTTCCTTGACCCTTAGACTTTCACTAATATTCTCGGAGTTTATTTCTCCATGTCTAATGTGAACATATGTATAGACTTCATGACTGCTTTAACTAATAGGAAGGTACAGTAGAAGTGACACTCTTCTACTTCTGTACCTAGTCATTAAGATTCCAAAATATTTTATTTCTTCACAACTGGAAGTATTTTGGGACACCTCCTCTTAGAATACAGCCACTATGCTATGAGAGAACCAAGCCACAAGCAAGGAAAGGCAATCTGTAAGCATTCTGTTTACGGTCTTAGTTGAATTCCCAGATAATAGCCAGCATCAACTGCCAGCTATATGATCAAGTCAACTTAGATATTCCAGTCAATCAAGCCTACAGATGATTAATTGTCACCTAAAATAAGGTAAGTAGAGCCGTCCAGCTGAGTCAAGTCAATATATAAAAAAATGATTTTTTTTTTATTATACTTTAAGTTCTAGGGTACATGTGCATAGCGTGCAGGTTTGTTACATATGTATACTTGTGCCATGTTGGTGTGCTGCACCCGTCAACTCGTCAGCACCCATCAATTCATCATTTATATCAGGTATAACTCCCAATGCAATCCCTCCCTCCTCCCCCCTCCCCATGATAGGCCCCGGTGTGTGATGTTCCCCTTCCTGAGTCCAAGTGATCTCATTGTTCAGTTCCCACCTATGAGTGAGAACATGCGGTGTTTGGTTTTCTGTTCTTGTGATAGTTTGCTAAGAATGATGGTTTCCAGCTGCATCCATGTCCCTACAAAGGACGCAAACTCATCCTTTTTTATGGCTGCATAGTATTCCATGGTGTATATGTGCCACATTTTCTTAATCCAGTCTGTCACAGATGGACATTTGGGTTGATTCCAAGTCTTTGCTATTGTGAATAGTGCCGCAATAAACATATGTGTGCATGTGTGAATTTTGTTTTAAACTGCTAAGTTTGGGGATACATTTTTATGCCTTAATAACTAATGGGAAAAGGATTTGGTACTAAAAGTGTGGTTATGCTTTAAGAAAAACCCAAATTATATAATAATGGCCTTGAATCTGGTAAAGTTGAATCTACAATGGCCTCAATGAGATTGTTAAGGAAGATTGGAAGGATAAGAAGAAAACTACTATTGAAGGTTAGAGAAAAGGTAAATTGTGTTATGTAGTAGAAGAAAGTTCAGCAACACTTTTGACCACAATTTGTGATCATTTTGAAAGTAGGAAATATGCATGTGGATTTAGTAAATGAAATTTTCAGGAAGAATGTTGAAGTGCCATCTGAGTTATTTAAGCTGCATATGATAAATTATGGATATTTAGGGAAAAGCTAAAGATGAGATTGCATAGTTTTCTAATAGAATTTGGAGAAAAATTTCTGAGTCAGGTTTTGCTGGGTGCAAAAAAGAAAGTATTTCTTATTGCCAGTCTCTTCTGGAAAAAAAAATTTTCACAGAATAAAATGGCTTTAGGGAAAATAGCAAATCCCAAGTTTTGCCAACAAAACACAATTTCAGAATCAAAATCTCAAAGGTGCTGCTGTAAGATCCTTTGTTAAGACCACAAAAATATTTAAGGCAGGGCTAGGTAGACTCTTTCAGCTGGGCAACATAAAAGACTTTTAATAACCATGACACCATTACATTTTTTAAAATTTCAAATGAGTTTATTTACATAAAATTAGAATAATTAATTTACAAGTTTTATTCCTGAGTCAAGTAAAAAAAATAACATACTTGGTGCTTCTCAAGTACTGGAGAGCTAGTAAAAAAATAGAGTGAGACTTCCAGTTTCTGGGTTCCACATGTAAACAGCTTGGAAGTCACCACTCTATCTCAACAATACTTAAAAAGCTGAGAAAACTGAAAAATCAACAACCTTCTTAAATCTGAGGAGAAGTGAGGTCACAGGACAAACCACTCAACATTTGAGAGACAGGCAGATGCAAACATCAATTTACTGAGCCAGAAGTCTCTTTAGAACTAGTGCTAAAGTAGGAAAATGTGAATTGTAATTGACAAATTTTGGAAGTTGAGTCTGGACAAATATGAGTTAAAACCTCCAGGGAGACCTGGTCTTCGGGGGGGCCCAGTGATTTTGTGAGTTTTATCACCAGGAGCTGACCAGGTTCTCACAGTAAGTATCAGAGAAAAATCCTCTCATACTTCCAGCACAAAAGGAAAAGAACCATTTTAAAATATGGAAGAATGCTGTGTTCTTCCTTTAAAAAGGCCTGTTCTCAGGAAAATCTATTTAATTAGTGACTAACCTGCTGGGGTTTTATCAGGCTTGAGGTAAGGGCAATGCTCAACTTCAGCCAACTCTAGCCATCCTGTCTTACTTAAAAGAGGTGAAAAAGAACTGAGAAAAAACTTGTAAAGTTCACAGACCAGAGGCATAAACTCATGAAAAGACTGAGACCTAATAATAGGACTATAGAACACTTCTCCCCACCCCACCTTTAACTACCATGTTTTAAAAACATGTTTACCACAGTTCTTCTTAGTCAGTATATCAAATTAAGCCACCAACAAAAATTACAAGGCATACTAAAAGTCAGAAAACATAATCTGAATAAACAGGAAAAGCATCAGAACCAGACGTGGCAGAGATGTTGGAATTAAAAGACTGGGAATTTAAAACAACTATGAGTAATATGCCAAGGGCTCTAATGGATAAAGTAGAGAGCATGCAAAAACAGATGGTCAGTGTAAGCAGCAAGATAAACATTCTAAGAAAAAAAAAGATTAGGATTAAAAAGCAACATAACAAATGAAGGATGCCTCTGATGGGCATATTAGTAGACTGGACATCACTAAAGAAGTAATCTCTGAGCTTGAGGCTATATCAATAGAAACCTGCAAAACTGAAAAGCAAAGAGAACAAAGACAAGTAAAATCAAAAGAGAGTATTCAAGAACTGTGGGACAACTACAAAAGGTGCAATTTATATGTAATTGGAATACTAGATAGAAAGAAGAGAGAAAGGAACAGAAAAAAAGTATGTAAAATAGTAGTGAGTAAGAATTTTTCCAAATTTATGTCAGACATGAAACCATATATCCAGGAAGTTCAGAGAACATCAAGTGAAATAAATGCCAAAATACTATTCCTAGGCACATAATTCTCAAACTACAAAATAATAATAATAATAATAAAATAAATGAAGAAAATATCCTGAAAGAAGCCAGAAGAAATAAATAAAACTTTTTCTATTATAGAGGAACAAAGATACGGATTGCATCCTACTTCTCTGAAACCATGCAAACAAGAATAGACAACATTGAAATATTTAAAGTGTTAAGTAAAAAAATTACCAACCTATAGTTCTGTATATTGTGAAATTATCCTTCAAAAGTGAAAGAGAAATATAGGCCTTCAAAAATTGAATGAATTGACTGCCACTAGATCTGCCTTATAAGAACTAATTAAGAAAAGGTTTTTAGAAGAAAAAATATAACTCAGAAATTTGGACTAATATAAAGAAAGAATATTGGAAAAGTACTAAGTGAAGGTAAAATAAAAACTTTGATTTGTTGTATTCTTAACTAACTACATAACAGATAATAGTTTGTTCAAAGTAACAATAGCAACCATGTATTTAATTATGTACACATATTTATATATCAATGTATATATATTTATATATAGATAGAATATACTATGTGTGTTTATATTTAGTTGAAATGAATGACAGAAATGATACAAGACACAGGAGAAAGAAATTATGATGATTTCAGTACTCACAACTTATACAGCAATATAGTATTTGATGGTGGACTTGGATTAGTTGTAAATGTATATTGCGAGCTTTAGGGAAATCACTAGAAAAAGTAAAATAATAAATAAATAAATATAACTGATATGCTAAAAATTGAGGGGAACTGAATTATATAGAAGTCTCAATGAAAACCATAAAAACTTAAAAAAGAGTGGAATGCAAAAGGAGAAAAATAGAACAAAAGCATCAAATAGAATACAGCAACGAATGCGATAGGTATTAATCCAACTATATTAATAATCACACTGAACTTCAATGACCTAAATGTACCAGTTAAAAAACAAACAAACAAGCCCAACTTCCAACTGTATGTTGTCTACAATAAACCTTTATTTATTTATTTATTTATTTAGTTAGTTAGTTAGTTAGTTAGTTAGTTAGTTAGAGACAGGGTCTTGCTCTGTCACCCAGGCTGGAGTGCAGTGGCTCAATCACATCTCATTGCAGCTTCGACCTCCTGGGCTCATGCAGTCCTCCCACATCAGCCTCTCACATAGCTGGGACCACAGGTGCACATCACAACATTTTGTTTTTGTAGAAGTGAGGTCCCACTATGTTGCCCGGGCTGGTCTCAAACCCCTGGGCTCAAGCGATCCTTCTACCTTGACCTCCCAAAGTAGTTGAATTATAGGCGTGAACCACTGTGTTCAGCCCAAGAAACCCACTGTAAATATAGACATAGGTTGATTAAAAGTAAATGGATAGAGAAAGATATACCATGCCAACAAAAATTTGAAAGAAAGCAGAAATAGCTATATTAATTTCAGACAGAGCAGATTTCAAAGAAAAAAATTATCAGGGTTAAACAGGGGCATTACATAAAAAATATAAAGGTCAGTTATCCAAGAAGACATAGTAATTCTTAATGTACATGTGCCTAACAAGAGAGTATCAAAATACACTAGACATAAACTGATGAAATTGTGCAGGTGATAGATTGCACTGTCAATCACCTCGGTATAATTGACACTTATAGACCACTTCATCCGATAACATCAGAATACACATTCTTCTCAAGCTCATATAGAGCATTCACCAAGATAGACCACATTCCCTTTAAAACACATCTTAACAAGGCTATAAAACATACCTTAACAAATTTTAAAAATAAATATTTTACAAACTCCAAAAACTTGGAATAGAGGAGAACTTCCTGAACTTGGTAAAGAATATCTGCAAAAAGCCTACAACTAATTTCATACCTTATGGTATGAACTAGAGTATTTCCCACTATGATCAGGAACAAGGCAAGGAGGTTCCCTCTCACCATTTCTTTTCAACATTGTACTGGAAGTCTGAGCCAATGCAATAAAATGAGAAAATAAAATATAAGTTATGCTAATTGGGAAAGAAGACATAGAACTTTCTTTGTTTGCAAGACTATTAGCATTAGCACACCAAAGAGTGAAATAGGTATAAATCTAACAGAATATTGATATGGAGATCTATTCAAGGAAAACTGTAAAACTGTTAAAAGAAATAAAAAATCTAATTAAATTAAATGATTTCATGGATAGGAAAACTCAATATTGTCAAGATGTTAGTTATCTCTAACTTGATCTGTATATTAAGAAATACACCACAAAAAGGTGGGATGTTAAAAATGGCTGAGGCTATGCGTGTCTTAATTATTGCTTTCCCATTACAATGGCAGAGCTGAGCAGTTGCCACAGGGACAGTATGGTCCACTAGTCTAAAACATTTCCTATCTAGCCTATTCAGCAAAAGTTTGCTGACCCTTGCTCTGGGGTATGTGTTTTCTTAGACAGGGCCCATAGTCTATTCCACACCTAAAATGGGACTAAGAGTCCAGTGTTAAATAAGTCTCTAAATAGAATGAATGTATAAATGAATTAATTCTAGCAGAAACAAATAAATATTTAATACTATACCACAAGTACACAGATAATTGATGATTCATTCAATAATCTTTAAGGATATCTTCTTCAACTCAGAAAAGAAGGCTTCTTAGGAAACTTAATGGCATTGTCCCAGAACGTACTGATTCTCAGCCCAAGGAAGACAAGGTATAGCTCAAAGACATATGTAGGGATGGTGTTTGTCTAACAGAGTGGATTGTAACTTATTACAAAGTATGCTGCAATTTTAATAACGGAATTATTACAACTTGGGCTAAAAGGAACAGAGATACTCAGCATGACAAAATGCATGGTGCTGGTTCAGAATGACTAAGTATTCAATGAATATTTACTTTATTTGGGAGGAAATTGCAAGGATAAGCTCATTTGATTTCAATTTTGTGTAGTAGATACTATTACCTCTAATTTTAAAGGGGAAAATATTGGCTTAGAAAGATTAAATAATTTACCAAATTTTTAATAATCAGTAAGTGTCAGTAAGTGGCAGAATTAAGAGTGAAACCCAGGTGTTCTGACCAACTTCAGTAGTTTTTCAGTGATGTGCCAGCCACCTCATGTGTTGTGATCTGTGAATAGAAACAAATGAGCAGAAATAGTTTTGTCTCATAGAAACACATATAACTAATACCAAGTCAAAAAAAATCCTCAAGCAGTGAACAATGGAACACAAATTGTGTAAGGAGGGTGGAGGAGAGGAACTTGGGAAGCTCAAGAGTGATAAGGATAAATTGTGCCAATAAAGATAGGCTTATCTGGTGGAATCAGATCTAGGCTGAATGGTGGAGAGGGCAATAGTTCAAATAGGCAGCCAGTAATGTGAATAAAGGAGTAGAAGTAGAGTGACTAAAACTCCTTCAGGCTCTTGTTCTGTCTTGAGTGGAAAGATGTGATGAAGCTTTTGGGTCTTGTTTGAAAGTTAGAGAAAGTACAACATTGGGAATAGGAAGGGAGGTGTTATTCTTTTGACATTTGGTAAATTCTTTAGATGTTAGCATTTCTAAAAAAAATCTGTGAAGAAAGTGTGAAATGCAATTAAGACAGCTCTTCCACATGTCACACTGAATAGACAATGCCTTTGTATATTTTGGAAAGAGTATGCAGAATGCAAAAAGTTATTTGAGATTGAAAAATTATGAGCTCATTGTACAGAATGATCTGTGTGTGTGTGTGTGTGTGTGTGTGTGTGTTTTCCCAGTATGGAGGTTGCCTCAATTGAGTGCTCCTTGGAATCTCTTCCAACAAGTCTATCAAATAGTAAAGCAGAGTGCCTTTCAGCAACATTAAGAAAAGCTCATATCCTCATTACCTAATATAAACAAGAAAAAAAAGATAAGAGCAAAATGTTGAGGAGCCAAGTATAGTTAACTACCGATACTTGCATAGTCTGTAAAAGCTAAGTACAATGTGTGAGGCTCCTCAGGGAGCCAGGGAATTGACTTTGAGTGCTGGTACATTAATCCTACTTAGAAACACTTATCATTGTAAATAATTAAAACACTCTGATTTAGGTAGACAGTCTATGCTGAAGGAAGTTCCAGGAAGAGGACCGAATAAAATAATAGTCTCTATGGGATAATATGAGAATGGAGAAGTAGAGAAATCATTCTGATATTATTCCTCTTGGAAAAACAATGTCCTAAACTCTCTCAGACCTTCAAAAGAATAAATGAGAACACTTTCTTCATCAGACACTCATTGAATTGAACACAGTGGGACTTAAATGGATGCTGAGTTACAAAGAGGTGGAGGGGAACGATAATGTAATTGCAGCTGAGCCTCTGGTATATGTGACCTTCTATATGTACAGGGACTATAATACAACATGGAATACAAAAGACTATGTGTTTAATTGTACATGTCCTTCATCATAGCTACCACAAATCTCTTAAGTAATACATGGGAAAACCAGCCTGTAAAACTAGATGTCAATATGTGTGTTATTTCATCCAATATAAATGTAAAAAGAAAGTTAAAGTTTATAAATAGCCCAGTTTTTTATGGAGGAAATGCAGAATCATATTTTCCCTTCAAGTGTAGTCTTTTTCCTGGAGCCAAATTATTAGTGGAAAGAATGTGTGCAATGGTCGATGTATGTGGTCTGAAAGGGAATTGAATTATAATAGTAAAAGGAGTAAAAGATATAATAGTTATTCCATTTTGGTTTGGGTAGCACATCTTTTAATGCATCTAGGGCATTTCTAAAGTCTGGCTTTTTCTTTAGAAAACTACCTCCTTTAATTTGTATGCTTGACAAAATGATCTCTTAATTTTAAGGTCTTTAATATCTAAACAATGAGATATGGAATTTAACAGTCTTTGGTTCTTTACATCACTGTGGTGGAAGAGGCAATCTGATAGAGTCTCCAGTAGCAACCCATTAAAACTGTAAAACATAAAAACCACCATCTCTTTCTACCTAATAGGCATGTTTTCACTGATTTAAGAGATCCTAAATGACAAAGGATACTTGGTGCTTTTTTGAGCTTTAAATGTGATTCTCTAAAATTTGACCCATGGTGATGATTAATTTTTCATAAATCTGCATTTCACATGAATGGAACTACAGGTTAAAATATGTGTTCAGTATTTTAAGAATTTTCCCAGAAAAGAGATTGCTACTACTTGTCACACCTTAAATTGTATTAAGAATGACAACATAAATGTTCACATTAATGATTTTTAAAATTTACTTATTTTAAACCATACAAAGAATTATGGGTGATCCTAGATGAGAGCATATTTATTTACAACTCATAAACCTGAGCCATTGCTATTGATATCTGAATTTACCAATGAAGAAACCAAACAAAGAGCAGTGTTAACTTGAACAATTTCCTTAATTAAGATACCTCAGTTCACAAAGTAAAATTGGAATGAAAACCCAGGGCTATCTCACTTTAAATTCCTCTTTTTCTTAAAAAAAAACCACCTCCCATGAGGGCAAGATCATTCATATATTTAACATTGACTAGCAGGAAGGTTTTTTCCACAGTCGAAACTACTGCGACATTAACTTCCTGATGAGGCCTAGTTTCTTTTCTCCACACTGACATTTAGTAGGTTAGTAGAGAGGTGTAGGGTATCTTACATTCTACTCAATCACTATGGCTAAAGGGAGAGACCATAGCTGGCATCTCAGAATAAGCTAATAGGGTGGGGAGCTTTGGCTGTTCCTGAGCTTATTCAGACTCTGTGTTTGGCTGAAGATCATAGTTCCTGGTTTTACTAAGTATCCATCCTCTCAACCTTGTCCAGATCATATTATCAATAAAAAAAAGAATATTTATAGAACGCATGACTACATCGAGACTTTCAGTATGTTAATAGTGGTTTTGATTATTTGGTCTTAAATGCTTTTGTTCATTCAATACTATCATTCAACACATTAACAATCTTAAAGTATTTCTGATATTTCTGAGGTGATGACTTCTGTAATGCTTAAGCAAAATTAAACTTATTTTTGAACTATTTGTAATATTTCAGAGATAGTATTTACTTCAATATGTTTTGTAATAAACTTTTATTATAAAATCAATTCTTTTTTTGGTTAAGTTATTCTATTTAATAAATTAAATAAAATGTCAAATCTAGTTGACTTCTTCCCTCTCTAAAATCCATCCCCAGCTAGTCTCGCTATCCAAAGGAAACCACTATTAATTTTTTGTTTTTCTTTTAATTGCCTATTAAATGTCAAATAATGTACTTATTTGCTATATGCTTTACTGATTCATCAAATTAATACAATGCTTAACGAATCTCTACTAAGAAAATAAGAAATTATGCACTTTCAACTTTTCTTTCAATTCTTTTCCATTCCATCTCTCACTTTTTGTTAGTTATATTACCATTTTTATGTTGCCAAACCTTAGCATTGTCATTCTGTTATTTAAACGTTAAGTCTTCTGTGCTATGTCTAGACTGATTCCAAATAATCAAATGCTAATAGGCAGCATTTACAATATGGTTTTCTAAATATTTTGTTTTATAAAATCAATAATATAATGGATCCATAAAGGGGAAAATACGATGCTTGCTATGGCATTAAAAATTCATTGTTTTAAAAAAGACTCTTCCAAATGCTAATGTTAAATAGACTCTCTTATTTTCTGTCCAGATTCCTGCAAGCCTTTTGGGTTATATATGGTTCATGGATGATAAATTCATTGAATTCTGGCATTAGAAAACTAGAATCTATAACTGATTCTATACTTTTTCTCACATTTTCTTGATAGTTTGGCAGGGGATAGTATGTAACACTCCAAATATTTTTTCATTCAGTATTTAAAGGGATTCTTTAATCTCTTGTTTCCTATAAGAAAATGTCTGTCAGTATATGATTTTTACTAATTTATCCCAGAAGTATTTTGTGAATACTTCCTTCCATGTAGGTAACTTTTGTCTGTAGAAGTTTTTGAAATTTTTTCTTATCGTTATAATTCACAACGTTGTATCTAGGTGTTTTTATGTTTCACCCCTCATGAATTCTCCAAGTGTTTTTGTTCTGAAACTTTTAAAATTAGGGGAATAGTCTGTTGTATTCTGTTTGTTCCCTCTCTCCATCACTTTTATGTTCCTTTTTGGAAACATTTTTAGATAGATTTCAGACTCTTTGGATCCTTCATGATTTTTCTCTCGTAATTTCTGTGTGCCTGTTTTAACTTTATCATATTACATTCATTTTAAAATCACCGACTTGATTTTGAGTCAAGATTTCTTTTCTATCACTTACTCTATATTTGTAAAAAGTCACAATGATTGTCATGTTTCTGATTATTCTTTTTCTTTGTCATCTGTGATAATAATTGTAAAAAATATTAGTCATAGTGATAAAAAAGTTTTGTTCCCCAATTTTCTTACTGGGATACATTATTTTATATATCCTTCTTTATGCTGTTGGTACTCTTTGACTATCTTGAGACTCTTTAATATTTGTGTGTGTTTATGACTAGAAAACCTATGATGATGAGAATAAGTAGATGTTTCCTTTGACTTTGTGTAGGTCTTTACTCAACAGATCTTTGACTTGAATAAGAGTTGGGCAAAAGTATCCTGTGCCAGTTAAGGAGTTGTGTAGGCAGACCAGCTTCTCCACTGGATGTGTGTAGGGATTTTATTTGATGATATTGCTGACCACTGTAATGCAGAAAGAAAAAAGACCTAGGATAATTATTCCATTGGTGGTCTAGTTGGGGACTCATGTTGTACTGAACCTTGGCTTTTTCCTGGTCAACAGTCATTTTCTAGTGACTACTACCAAATTCCTAAGTCTTTGAGTCTCTTCCTTGACTTTTTTTTTTTTTTTTTAACCATATGCATTTTGAATGAAACTCTGATAATTAACCTTTAACAAGAAGGCTGTTTGTCTTGTTATTGGTATTTGATGTGCTCCTTTGATAAACATTCTGTTGTAATTATAAATTTTATTTTATATGCTACATGAAGTTCCTGTTGATCACACAAGTTTTTTACCATAGGAAACAATAAAGGCCAACAATAAAATAGAAATTATAAAGAAGTGATACATTTCCAAGAAAACAAGAGGAATATTGTTTCACGGCAGAATTCGTCAGAGCTTATTGAAAGGCTTTTGAGAAAAATAAAGGAAGTTTAAAAACATATGAAATATAGATGAGGCAGAATAATGCTTCCTGGATGGGTAGAATGAGAAAAAGTTCTTAATGGCAAATGAAAGAAGCATGGTTAAAGATCTTTGGTACTTGGTTTTGTACTTTGTAGGTCTCTTTTAATGAATGAGTAGTATAAACATAAATAAGACAAGGTAATATTTATCCTTTATAAGGAAAAACTAGGTAAAATATTGATGAATTCTTCTGAAATATACTTCATAACCATATAGTTTACTCATTTGAAGACCAGAGTTGATGCCATAAATACTCTGCTCAATTTAATGTCAGAATGTCAATGCTTGCTTGAGTAGAAAACCTTCACTTATTTTCATTTTATTCTTCAAAGACACATTATATACTTTCCCAGCTGGCATTAGCTTCTCACTATGAAGTGATTTTTCATGTTAAAAAAAGAAAATATTTTCCACCCCAAAATGGCAGATTAGAGGTTTTCAGCATATCCAAGTCACTTGGAAATAGTAAGATAGGCATAAAGATCAATTCTACAAGCTTTAATTAAAGAAGGAAAATGGGAATTATTTGGAATCATGAAGGACACCCCAGGTCCCAGGGAGGAGAATGTGGGCAAACAGCCCCTGTGATGGTGTTCAGCTGACGAAAGTGAGTGAAACCCCAGTATGTGAGAGAGGAAGAGAGCCTCCCTCTGTGACTCACCCTTCCACAGGGCATCCAAACAACCCAGACCAAGTGAGAGCACTTTGTTTCTTTCAAGCCCTGGAGATAATTTGGGGAGATGTTTAGAGTACTTGTGCGAGGAAGACACTGGGAAAATATGCAGACATTTTGCAGTCCTGGAACTGAGAGTAGCATGCTATTTTTGATCTGGGCACAAAGTTAGTCATTTTTTGGTGACCCAGAAGCATGGCCAAGCAGGCATTTAGTCTCAAGCCAGAGACTGGAGCATCTGCTCTGCAATAGGATAGGGGCCTCCATAGCCAGAACTGTGCAAACTGTCTCAATGTAAGCACTGGAATTATGCTCTCCCTAGGGCAGGAGGAGAGCTGCTACAGCTGTAGATTTTCCTGATGGCAAGACTTGCAGCCAGGGCCAGCTTGGCAAACTGGAACTGGTTTGCATGTATCACTGCTAGGTGCCCCAGTCTGTTCTCCTGAGACCGTGGTCCACTTCACTCCCAGGCGTAAATCCAGGCATTTCGAAGATCTTGTTTTTCTGGACTAGCAGCCTGAGTCACCCCGCCTTTCTTTGACATAGATTGTGGTGCAGCAGGGCCCTGTGTGCTCCATGCCCAGGAAGATCTCCAGGCATTCAGAAATTGAGATCCGAAAATCCACATAAAAAATCGATGAAACAAAAGTTTGTTTTTTGAAAGGATAAACAAAATTGATAGACAGCTTGCTTGATTAGCAAAGAAAAAAGAGAAAAGATCCAAATGAATGCTATCAGAAACAACAAAAGTGACCTTACAACTGATCCCACAGAAATACAAAAGACCCTTAGAGACTATTATGAATATCTCTATGCAAATAAACTAGAAATCTAGAGGAAATGTATACATTCCTAGAAACACATTTCCTGAGGTTCAATAAGGAAGGACCTGAAACCCTGAACAGATAAATATCGAGTTCCAAAACTGAATCAGTAATAAAAGAAACTACCAACCAATAAAAAAAAAAAAAAAAAGCCCAGGACCAGATGGATTCAGAGCCAACTCACACTAGATGCACAAAGAAGAGCTGGCACTAATTCTACAAAAACTATTAAAAAAAAGAGAAAAATCTAGGAGGAGAGACTCCTCCCTAACTTATTCTGCAAAGCTAGCGTCCCTGATACCAAAATCTGGCAAAGATACAATGAAAAAAGAAAACTACAGGCCAATATTCCTGATCAACAGAGATACAAAAATCCTCAACAAAATACTAATAAACTGAATTCAACAGCATATCAAAAAGTTAATTTATCATGAACAAATAGGCTTCATTCCTGGGATGCAGAGTTGGTTCAACATACACAAATCAACAAATGTGATTCACCACATAAGCAGAATTAAAGGCAAAAACAATATGTTTATCCCAATACATGTGGAAAAAGCTTTTGATAAAGTCCAATATTCTTTCATGATAAAAACACTCAAGAAACTAGACAGTGAAGGAGCATAACCTCAAAATAATAAGAGCCACCTATGACAAACCCACAGCCAATCTCATATGGAATGGGCAAAACCTAGAAGCACTCTCCTTGAGAACTGGTACAAGAAAAGGATGCCCACTTTCACTACTCCTATTCAATATAGTATTGGAAGTCTGAGCCAGAACAAATAGGCAACAGAAATAAATAAAAGGTATCCAAATTGGAAAATAAATCAAACTATTTCTCTTCATGGACAATGTAAAGCCATAACTAGAAAACCCTAAACACTCTGCCAAATGCTCCTGAAAGTGATAAACAGTTTCAGCAGTTTATATATCAATAACATTCAAGCTGAGAGTTAAATCAAGAGCACAATCCCATTTACAACAGTCACACAGTCACACCAAAAAAAAAAAAAAAAAAAAAAAAAGAAAAGAAAAGAAAATACCTAGGAGATCTAATCAAGGAGGTAGAAGATCTCTGCAGGGAGAACTACAAAACACTGCTAACAGAAATAATAGATGACACAAACAAATGTAAAAACCTTATGTGCTCATGGATTAGAAGAATCAATACCATTCAAATGATTATATATCCAAAGCAGTCCCAGATTCAACATTGTTCTTAGAAAACGACCAATTTTATTCTTCATAGGATTAGGAAAAAACTTCTAAAATTTATATGAAACCAAAAATAAAATCAAATAGCCAGAACAATCTAAAGCAAAAAGGGACAAAGTTGGAGGTATCTGTCACATTACCTGACTTCAAACTATACTATAAGGCTATGGTAACCCAAACAGCATGGTACTGGTATAAAAACTGTAACACAGAATCCAGAATCCAGAGATAAAGCTGCATCTGCCCTCTGATCTTCGACAAAGTTGATAAAAATAAGCAATGTGGAAAGGACTCCCTATTAAATAAATGGAACTGGGATAGCTGGCTAGACATATGCAGGAGAATGAAACTGGGCCCCTTCATTTCACCATGTACAAAAATTAACTCAAAATGGATTAAATATAATACCTCAAAGTATAAGAGTTCTAGAAGAAAACCATTCTGGATATTGGCCTTGGGAAAGAATCTATGGCCAAGTCTTCAAAAGCAGTTGCAACAAAAACAAAAATTGACAAATGAGACTGAATTAAACTACAGAGATTCTGCACAGCAAGAGAAACTATCAACA
This sequence comes from Piliocolobus tephrosceles, assembly GCF_002776525.5. NCBI lineage: Eukaryota > Metazoa > Chordata > Mammalia > Primates > Cercopithecidae > Piliocolobus > Piliocolobus tephrosceles. The sequence goes on along the minus strand of NW_022302087.1, from coordinate 1,215,559 downwards.
GAGTAAATGGACAACTTACAGAATGGCAGAAATATTTACAAACTACGCATCCAACAAACATCTAATATCCAGAATCTATAAGGAACTTGAACAATTCAACAAGCAAAAAACAACCCCATAAAAAAGTGAGCAAAAGACATGAACAGATACTACTCAAATGAAGACATACAGATGGCCAACAAACATATGAAAAACTGCTCCACATCACTAATCATCACAGAAATGCAAATCAAAACCACAATGAGATACCATCTCACTCCAGTCAGAATGGCTGTTATTAAAAAGCCAAGATACAACAGATGCTGTCGAAGCTGTGGAGAAAAGGGAACACTTATGCACTGTTTGTCAGAAAGTAAATTAGTTCAGTCACTGTGAAAAGCAGCCTGGAGATTTCTCAAAGAACTTAAAACAGAGCTACCATTTGACCCAGCAATCCCATTACCACGTATATATTCAAAAGAAAATAACAGCAAAGACATGGAATCAACCTGGATGCTCATCAATGGTGGATTGGATAAAGAAAAGGTGGTATATATACACCATGAAATACTATGGAACCATAAAAAGGAGCAAAATTATGTTATTCGCAGCAACATGGATGCAGCTGTAAGCCATTATCCTTAGTGAATTAACATGGGAACAGAAAATAAAATACCATGTGTTCTCACTCATAAGGGGGAGCTAAACATTGTGTACCTGTGGACATAATGTGGCAACAATAGACACTGGGGACTACTAGATGGGGAAAGAATGAAGAATAGTAAGGTCTGCAATACTAATTATTGGGTACTGTGATCATTACCTGTGTGATGGGATTGATTATATCTCAAACCTCAGCATCATGCAATAATCACAGGTCACAAACCAGCACATATACCCCCCAATAGGAAATAAAAATTTAAACTAAGAAAAAAAGAAACAATACATAGCTATTAATACATGGAATGTGATTAAGAATAAAAAATTTAGGTAATTCTACATGAACCCTAATAATAGTTTAATGTAATAACATTATTTTCACTTATTATAATTGTGTTTGACTACCAAAACAACAGTTGAAATAAAAAATACTATTTCACTAGTAGAAAAACCAGCTGGTAATTCTTGAGAGTTCATGTTTAATAACAAACAGAGGTACTGGCTAAGACAAGAATGTCAACACCGTTGAGTTGAATTGAATTCGCTTTGTCTTCAAAGGTCCAACATATTGTTTTGATGTTCTGTAGCTCTTGATGCACAAATGTATAGATTTTTATTGGTTTAAGGTCACTGATTTTTTTATAGGCATGGAGTCAGAAGAAAGTAAAGAAAACTACTGATCTACTGTAATGCATTTGTGTTTGTATGTGTGTGTGTATTTATGAGAAATGTTTCAGGAAGGGATCTATCTACCCTTTGCTGTTGGTCCATTTTGTCACTGGCACTTTATCTTGTAAGATGCATGCTGGCATGCAAGGATGAAAAAATTATTAGTCAATAGAAGACTTTATGTTTGTCAGGCTATATTGCCACTGTGCTGATAAACTGAGCAAAAATTGTCACAGAACAAAAACTATTCCTGTATTTATTTTTGTGTTTTTGAAGGCTATATTATGCTAATTTTGGCCTAAAAGCCCATTTGTTTTGTGATGTTTATTGTATTGTACTGCTATAAATCCATAGAAAGCATTATTAAAAATAAAAACAAGGGTAATTTTACAGTATTTCCTTGGCTGATGTTAACTGTATTTGGAAAAACTGACCCATGCTTTATGCTGATACTTAAAATATAATGTCAACAACTGAAATGACTCTAAGAAGCCAAATGTGGAGGAAATTCATTCTAAGAATTATTTTATGGTTCTAAGTAATGCTGATCTTCTTGTTCACAAATCACAGGAGTTTTGCATTTTTTTTGTTAATTCATTAAGGCTTGTTACTCTGATTGATCCTGTAGCTTGGGAATGCATCATTCTCTAGCAGTAATTTATGATACATGCAAAGAAACCAGGCCTAATTTTCTCTTTGCCTAATAATCTGTGCATGGAACTAGAGCCTTCTCTGGATAATCCACTTGAAGCCTAGTCTTGAGTTTTTAAAGTTCTTGCTCAATAACAGTGACTATAAACATGATTGAATGGTCTAACACATAAGTATAAAACACTTCAAAATACATAGTAATAATCAAGAATGGTCCCTGCATGCATTTTGAACCAAATGTTTATGAAATATATGCAAAATATGTGTTTATGACATATACACATTGTGTTTGGCTCATTTCAGTGTAGGAACATAGAGACTTTTGGCTCTCTTTGTATCAATAGGGAGATAGATTCATGACAAAGCATCCTTTAACAAAGTTATAGTTTTCAAGCCATAGCTGATTGAAAACCTTTTTGTGAGTTCTACTCATACTGTACCTACCAGTGTCCTTAAGTCAGTTGCACTTGAATTTTAGTACATTTCAAAAGGTTCATTCAACTACCCTTAAATTGAAAATGATGCCCACACATAAACAACATTAATATAGATATTTAAATGGAACTTGCAAGGAGCCTGAGAGAGATTGCAGAATAGGAAGGCATACAAGCTTCTACTAAATACCTTATTTTCAATATATTTTGCTTTCTTGATGTGCATAGCTACTGAAGGTTATACGAAAAGAATTTGTATGGAGAGACAAAACAATGTTCCTGGTGTCACATACATTATAGCAACAAGGTTAGCCATGAGACAAAGACATTTTGAAAAGCATATTGTATGTATTGAATACACAGTTACATGTATTGTGATAAACTCGTTTATATGTATTTTCAAAACCCACAGAATGAATTAAATTGATATCATGATGCTTTTTAACAGAACTCAGCATGTGTAAATGCTATTATTTTTGAAAGCTTAAATTTTTTTCCAGTTGCTTGTTACATAGACAGATAGAACGTGACCTCTACCTTGCATATCTTCATGAGAAAAAAAGACAATGCATTTGTGATGGGTAATTTCACATTTCAAGTTTGAAAAGTTCTGTTCCTAAAATACTAAATTTTGCCCTCCTTTTAACTGTTACTGTGTTAAGAATCTCTAGATAAAATTTTAAAAATTTAAAATTTCAGAAAGGGAAGGAAAAGAAAAGCAACGTGATTTGCAACTAAAAGAGGAGAGGTTTAACAAACTATTAGTCAAGAGATTCTTGGGAACTTATAAGTACAGTCTCTAAAGCATCATGTACAAAAGTTTTGTTTTATGGGTCAAAGAAAAACATAGATATTGAAGGCAATATAGAAACTGAAAAGTTGTAATGGGAAGAATTATTTCGAATATGTTTACAGAAAAACAAATACTAAACAAACAAACAAAAACCTTAGGTCTTCGACTTTGTCCAGAAAATATAATTAGGTAAGTCATAGACTTGAAACAAATGACCTCAAAAGATAATTATTTCAAATGATATATCAGAATATAACATAATATGGGAGTTAAAAAACATGTATTTTTATTCTTGGTATACTTGTATAATGAAAAATTACATCTAATGTTCATATAATTGTTTGATTCGTTATGGAGGAAAAGACAATCAGCCGCTTGCAAATGCATTCCATATTCCAGGAAGTTTGCCTGATGCTTCCAGTACTTCTCATTTAATTATCTTGAAACTCTAAGAGGAAATCATTTTGTTCCCCCCTTTTACAGATGAAGATCACGTGACTTGGAAGTTTGCCCAGTTTCAGTTTTATCCACCTAACTAGGGGCAGGATGTCACTACAAACCATGGGCTTTCTGACTTGAAGTTTGATGTTCCTTCCACTTTACTATGCTGACATCCTGAGTTTTCAAGCCTTCTAACTCTATATATTATCTCATTTGATTCTTATGAGAACTGTGTAAAATTTATTAAACAGGAATGGATATTCTCATTTTAAAGATAAGAAAATGGAAATAAACAGTAGATAAACTGACATCCTATTTCTAATTTGTGACAAACATGGTTCTTTAAAATCCAAGTTTCAAATATTAGACGATTGTATTTTTGATGTCAGATTATGCCTCTAATGGCAATACGATGGAAGACAATATACTAATATAGAGATAATTCAGAGTTAGAGTCTAAGTGGTATCCTCATTCAGGATTTGTGTGTATCCTGGATTGTTTGGGCAATGCTGATTCTACTGTCATTTACCAGACAGTTCTTGTACCTGAGAGGACAGAACCTGATGAGATGCTGTGTGGTGGTAACCTGGGCCCTGGCTCAATACCATCTAACACTTTGAAACAGTGCCCTCCCATTTTTCCAAGATAGACTTAAGGAAAAGTTCTGGGAGAACAAGTCCAGTATGGGGAATCTAGTTTGGGAATGAGAAGAGGACTGTATTCGTAGGCAGTGCATCATCAGTTCATTAGGTTCTGACCAAAATTCCCTTCATGTGTTAACTCTTCCCAATACTCATAGAAATTACAGAGGGGAAAATATGTTGAGTAAAAATGTAGTATCATTAAATACACTGCAAAAATTGGGAAATGTAAAATTACTCTTCTGTGGCCTAAAACAAAGGTTGAATTGGATTGGGGGAAGGCATGGCCTCAGACTTTAGCATTTTCACTTATAGAGAAAGACCACAAAGTAGACATCACATACATGGTGGCCAAAAGTGAGATAAGACCAGCCTTTGAGAGCCCTGTGAATGAGGTCGGTTCAGCAAGAATCTTCTTATTTTGTATTTAGATTTTTGTGGTTTCCAGGTAATAAATAATATAATCTGCAAATAGTGTGGTGAACATTTTCTAATTATAACAACAGTCATGTGGTACTAATATTTATTGAGTGCTTAACAGATGTCAGAAAGAGAACTGTGTGTTTTCCGTTTATTATCTCACTTAGTTCCTGCATAACCTTTATGTTCAGGTATGGTTATAATTTTTGTTGTACACATGAAAATGATGGAGGCACATGCTTAACTGCTAGGTGTTACTTCCTCCACACAGATTGTTTTTTAATCAGAAATTAATTTATTAGTATATCACAAGTGTATTAGTCCATTTTCACACTGCTGATAAAGACATACCCGAGACTGGGAGGAAAGAAAGGCTTAATGGACTTACAGTTCCATGTGGCTAGGGACGTCTCACAATCATGGCAGAAAGTGAAAGCCATGTATCACATGGGGGCAGACAAGAGAATAGAGTTTGTGCAGGGAAACTCTTCCTTATATAATCATCAGATCTCATGAGACTTATTCACTATCACAAGAACAGCACTATCACAAGAACAGCATGGGAAAAACCTGTCCCCATGATTCAGTTATCTCCCACTGAGTCCCTCCCACAACACATGGGAATTCAAGATGAGATCTGGGTGGGGACATAGCCAAACCATGTAATTCTACCACTGGCCCCTCCCAAATCTCATGTCCTTACATTTATAAGCCAATCATGCTTTCTCAACAGTTCCCCAAAGTCTTAACTCATTTCAGCATCAACTCAGAAGTCCACAGTACATAGTCTTATCTGAGACAAGGCAAGTCCCTTCTGCCTATGAGCCTGTAAAATCAAAAGCAAGTTAGTTACCTCCTAGATACAACTAGGGTACACGCATATGTTAAATACAGCCAATCTAAATAGGAAAAATTGGCCAAAACAAAGGGGTTGCAGGCCCCATGCAAGTCTGAAATCTAGCAGGGCGGTCAAATCTTAAAAGCTCCTAAATGATCTCCTTTGACTCCAGGTCTCACATCCAAGTCACGCTAATGCAAGAGTCGGGCTCCCACAGCCTGGAGCAGCTCTGCCTCTGTGGATTTGCAGGGTATAGCCCCACTTCTGGCTGCTTTCATGGGCTGACATTTATTGTTTGTGGCTTTTCCAGGCACACGGTGCAAGCTGTTGGTGGATCTACCATTCTGGGGTCTGGAGGATGGTCACACTCTTCTCGCAGCTCCACTAAGTGGTGCCCCAGTAGGGACTGTGTGTGGGGCCTCTGACCCCACATTTCCCTTCCCTGCTGCCCTTCCAGAGGTTCTCCATGAGAGCCCTGCCCCTGCAGCAAACTTCTGCCTGGAAATCCAGGAGTTTCAATACATATTCTGAAATCTAGGGGAGGTTCCCAAACCTCAATTTTTGACTTCTGTGCACTTGCAGACTCAACACCACATGGAAGCTGCCAAGGCTTGGGACTTGCACCCTCTGAGGCCACGTCCTGAGCTCTATGTTGGCCCCTTTCAGCCATGCCTGGAGTGGCTGGGATGCAGAGCACCAAATCTCTAGGCTGCACCAGCATGGGGATCCTGGGCCTGGCCCATGAAACCACTTTTTTCCTCGTAGGTCTCCAGGCCTGTGATGGTAGGGGCTGGTATGAAGACCTCTGACAAGCTTTGGTGACATTTTCCCCATTGTCTTGGGGATTAACATTTGGCTCCTTGTTACTTAAGCAAATTTCTGCAGCCAGCTTGAATTTCTTCTCAGAAAATAAGATTTTGTTTTCTATTGCATTGTCAGGCTGCGCATTTTCCAGCTTTTATGCTGTTTCCCTTTTAAAACTGAATGTCTCCTGATTTTTTAATGATTGCCATTCTAACTGGTGTGAGATGGTATCTCATTGTGGTTTTGATTTGCATTTCTCTGATGGCGAGTGATGATGAGCATTTTTTCATGTGTCTGTTGGCTGTATGAATGTCTTTTTTTGAGAAATGTCTGTTCATATCCTTTCCCCACTTTTTGATGGGGTTGTTTGTTTTTTCCTTGTATATTTGTTTGAGTTCTTTGTATACAACAGGTGTTGGAGAGGATGTGGAGAAATAGGAACACTTTTACACTGTTG
>NW_022302087.1:1203699-1203771 GCF_002776525.5 Piliocolobus tephrosceles | reverse complement strand
TTGGTGGGATTGTAAACTAGTTCAACCATTATGGAAAACAGTATGGCGATTCCTCAAGGATCTAGAACTAGA
>NW_022302087.1:1142045-1203599 GCF_002776525.5 Piliocolobus tephrosceles | reverse complement strand
TGCAGCTGGAAACCATCATTCTTAGCAAACTATCACAAGAAGAGAAAACCAAACACCGCATGTTCTCACTCATAGGTGGGAACTGAACAATGAGCTCACTTGGACTCGGGAAGGGGAACATCACACACTGGGGCCTATCATGGGGAGGGGGGAGGGGGGAGGGATTGCATTGGGGAGTTATACCTGATATAAATGATGAATTGATGGGTGCTGTCGAGTTGATGGGTGCAGCACACCAACATGGCACACGTATACATATGTAACAAACCTGCACGTTATGCACATGTACCCTAGAACTTAAAGTATATAAAAAAAAAAGTCTCTGTAAAAATGTTTTTTATTTCTATTATTACCAGAATTACATAGAATCCATCTCCTTCACTTTTTTTGAGTTCTTGAGTATATCCTCTGTAACCTCTAGTAGGTAAAAAAAAATGTGATAACACATGGAAAACTACATGGGAATTGTTTTAGAAGCTGAGACTAGAAATATATCAATGCTGTATTCTGGCCATTCCATTGGCCAGTATTAAGTCACATGACTCTACCTAACTACAAGGGAAATTGGGAAATATCATCTAGCTATAGACTGTATGTGTGTCCCAGTGGAAAAGGAAGGGAAGGTAAGCAATTACATAGCAATATCTCCCATGTTAATCCTCATTGTTATTAGTGTAATTTAAACGTAATATATTCAGAAAAGTGTTCTACCTCCAACCTATACCTGGCATCCCACCAGGTCCCAGTGCATCTCCATCATCACTTTTCTAGTTCCAGTAATTATTTCTCTCCCTGATTGCAATATCTACCTAACTGGTTTCCCTACTCCACTGTTGCCATTCTAAAAATGCATTATTCAGTCAGAAAATACATTAGTGTCATTATGATCAAATTATGTCTGCCACTACTCAAAATTTTCCAGTGGATTTCCATCACAGAATTAAAGTCTTTGTCTATGACTTTGGTGTTACAGCTTATAACCTCCACCTTGTGGTTCTCTGTGCTGGTCACAGTGGTCTTGCTACTCATTGGACACTCCACGCCCCTTCCTGGCTTAGCACGATGGAATTGGTCTTTTTTTATTCTTGAAGTACTCTTGCCATATATCTTTGCATATCTCCTTTCTCATTTTATTCATTTCATTCATTCATTTCCTCAAAAAGGTCTTTTTCATCATCACACTTAAAATATGCCTCAGTCATTCTCTAATCCCTTAATCTATTTTTATTCATAGCACTGGTAATATATGTGTATATATATATTTACTCATTAGATTATAACTTTATGAGGACAGTTTTAAAAATACTTATTTATTTTATTTTATTTTTTTAAATTAAAATTTATTTTATTTATTTAGTTTTTTGAGACCTAGTTTTGCTTTTGTTGCCCAGGCTGTAGTGCAATGATGCAATCTTGGCTCACCACAACCTCTGTCTCCCAAGTTCAAGTGATTCTTCTGCCTCAGTCTACCACAATCAAGCTAATTGGCATATTATCACTTCATGTAGCTATCATTTGTGTGTGTGTGTGGTGAGCGCATTTAAGATTCCATCCCTTAACAATTTTCAATCATAAATTATATTATTATTGACTGTGGTTAACACATATGCTGTAATATATATCTCCAGAACTTATTCATCCTAACTGAAAGTTTGTACCTTTTGACCATCTTTCCATTCCCCTTCTACTCTCCACCCCCTATCCCCTGGCAACCACCATTCTATTACTTGCTTCTGTGAGTTAGACTCTTTTAGGCTCCACATATAAGGGAGATCATGTAGTATTTGTCTTTCTGTGTTTCGCTTATGTCTTTTAGATTTAATCATGCAAATTACATGATTTTCTTCTGTTATAAGACTGACTACTATCCTATGTATACACACACATGCACACACGATTTTCTTTACCTTTTTGTTACTCAGTGGACTCTTATGTTGATTCCATATCTTAACATTTATGAATAATGCTGCAGTGAAGATAAGAGTGTATATATCTTTTTGAGAAAGTTTCATGTTTTTGAAGTACAATTACTTGATTATATATATGGTAGTTATATTCTTAAATATTTTTGAAGAAATCTGTACTGTTTCCATAGCGGCTGAACCAATTTACATTTCCACCAACAGTGCACCAGGGTTCCCTTTTCTCCACATCCTTGGCAATACATTTTATCATTTGTCTTTTTGATAATAGCCATTCTAACAGGAGTGAAGTGATATTTCATTGTGGTTTTAATTTGCCTTTCTCTGATGATTAGTGATGTTCAGCATTTTTTCATACACCTGTTGCCATTTGTATATCTTCTTTTGAGAAATATGTATTTCTTAAGCCTTTTTAAAATCAGATTGTTTTCTGGTTACCAAGTTGTTTGGGTATTTTATATATTTTTGAATATTAAACCCTTATCAGATGTATGGATTATAAATATTTTCTCTCATTTTGTAGATTGTAACTTTATTCTATTGATTGTTTCCTTACTGTGCAAAACCTTTTGAGTTTCATGCAGTCTTATTTGTCTATTTTTTGTTTTACTGACTGTGATTTTGAGGTCATATCCAAAAAATCTTTGCCCAGATCAATGTGAAGAACCATATTCTCTGTTTTTTCTTTTAGTAGCTTTACAGTTTCAGGTTTTAAGTCTTTAATCCATTTTGAGTTGATTTTTATGTATAGCATGAGATTGGGGTCCAGTTTCTTTTTTCTGTGGATAGAGATCCAGTTTTCCTAACACCATTTATTGAAGAGATTATCTTTCTCCATAGTATGTTCTTGGCATCTTTGTCAAAAATCAGTTGACCATAAATCACTGTATTTTTTGGGGGATCTCTAATCTGTTCCATTAGTCTATATGTCTGTTTTTATTTCAGTACCATGCTGTTTTGAGTACCATAGCTTTGCAATATATTTTGAAGCTAGGTAGTGTGATGCCTCCATTTCTGCTCTTTATGCACAACATTGCTTTGAGTATTCATGGTATTTTGTGGTTCCACATAAACTTTAGGATTGTTTTTTCTATGTATGTAAAAACTGTCACATAGATATAAATTTGATAGGGATTGTACTTTGATTATAGATTGCCTTAGGTAGTCTGGGTATTTTAGCAATAATAATTTTTCCAATCTATGATGATGAAGTATCTTTCCATTTATTAGCATCTTCTTCAATTTATTTTATGAATTTCTTATAGTTTTCAATGTACAGATCATTCATCTCTTTGGTAAACTTATTCTTAGTTATTTTATTCATATACATTCTATTTTTAATTGAATTTAAAAGTTTTTGTTTTCAGATAGTTTGTTAGTGTATAGAAATGCTACTAATTTTTGTATATTGATTTATTTTAATCTTGCAACTTCACTGAATTTATCAGTTCTAACAGTTGTCTAGTAGAGTCATTAGGGCTTTCTATATATGAGCTCATGTTTGCAAGTGGAGATAATTCTATTTCTTTATTTCTGATTTGGATCCCTTTTATTTCTTTTTCTTCCTTAATTTCTCTGACTAGGGCCAGTACTATATTTAATAGAAGTGGTGAGAGTGGACAACTTTGTCTCATTTTGAGGACAATGAATGTATAGTTCACTTCTGTATTTTTTTTTTTTTTTCTGAGACAGAGTCTTGTGCTGTCACCCAGGCTGGAGTGCAGTGGTGATCTAGGCTCACTGCACCCTCCGCCTACTGGGTTCAAGCAATTCTCGTGCCCTAGCCTCCTGAATGCTGGGACTACAGGCGTGCACCACCATGCCTGGCTAATTTTTGGATTTTTGGTAGAGATGGGGTTTTGTCATGTTTGCCAGGCTGGTCTCAAACTCCTGGCCTCAAGTGATCTGTTCACTTCAGCCTCCCAAAGTGTTGGAATTTTAGGTGTGAGCCATGGCGTTTGGCTATACCTCTGTATTCTTAATGTAAGTACAGTGTCTGGAATATGGGATGTGCTTAATACATATTTGTTAAAAGAGTAAAAGAATGACTGACTTTCTCCCATTACAATTTTTGCTCTTGACAATCCTTGTTAGGGCTCATTTTCTTTTTCCAGTGATTACAGCACTTTTTCTTTACCCCATTCCCTTTTACTTTTTTTTTTTTTTTTTCATTTCTGAGATTCTATCAACTGATGACAATTTCCATTGTCTCAGCTCAATTGGCTAGATGTCTGAAACACGTTTGTTTCACCCACACTAAATAGAAAGAGAAACATTATTTAATAGTTTTTAAAAAATTTTCCCCTCCCTTCCCCTTCCCTTCCCCTCCCTTCCCCTCCCTTCCCCTCCCCTCCACTTCCCTCCCCTCCCCTTCCCTTCCTTTCGCTTCCCTTCTTAAATAGTCATTCAATTAGAGAGTAAAATCTGAAACAACCTGTAAGAAATAGCCAGGAGATAGACAATCAACAGATTTGAATTTTCACAATGTGTTGCCTATTAATTATCTATCATATCAGAAGGAAATACAATAGGTGAAATTGTTCATGTGGGCATTACATAATAATACTATGATGTACACCTATAACCAACAGCAGCTGCTGTCTAAAAGAAAATTTTCATGATGTCCCTTAGACTCCAAGTAATGTAAAGAATCAGCTACTGTCTGTTACTCTCTTACTATTCCATACCAAACATGCTCCTCAGAGATACCTCTATATAGTGAAGACATGATGGTAATTTCATCATGGTAATTGTTAAAAAAAAACTCTTCTGCTTCTGAAGAAACATGTTTCTAGTAAATTCCCCTAAAGGAAAATAAATAAAAGTTTGGTGCACTAAATTTTCTGGCACGAGGAATGACTTGTTATATGGCTGCCACCATAATTTAACTTGTCAGTTTTGGTTTTACTACTTATAAGATATAAAAATGCAAAAAATTATTCTTCACTTTGTATTTTAATACTTGGCCATAAAGAATCCAAGTATGATTCCTAAACATTATTTGAAAGAATAAAATATATAAATGACTATATGTTTCAGTTAAAGTTCTATAAATAGATACATTTACAGCCATGTTTTTAAACAAGAAACACTGTACCAAGACTGTAACTTGACAAACAGTGGACAATTTAGAAACAGGATTATTTCAGTTCTCAATTTATTTTAGTTCAAAACAGCTAGCATTCCTTCTCAAATTGACAAAATGTTCTCCACGTACTCCAAGCATTTATTACATTTTCTCATAAAATTATGTTTATTTTAGCTGTTCTGTTTCAATAAATATCAATAGATATTTTCTTGACTTAAAACAAGTCTACGCTGATTTGAAAAATAAGACTTTGATTGGACTGCAGAGCAACTCCAAATAAAGTTATTTGCGTTGTGCTCTCTCTCTTTCCATCATTATGTTCCTAAGGTAAACAAAGATCTGTAGGTCAAAAACAAAGGCAATGTTAGCATTTCCCTAAATGCCATCCTGAAAATGTCTTAAAACATACTCATTTTATATCTTCAGCAAAAAAGTCATTTGCAACTAATCTTCAAATAGTCAATGACAGTCAAATATTTACCAGACCTGACCTAGATATATTCTTCCGTGATAAACCTAGAACTTAAGCCAGAGCAAATTCTGAATTCTTCAAACCAAGCAAAATAACTTTTATATGGGAAAAATTTAATTACAAAAATATGTAATTATATATTAACAGGTATTTAAAATCAGGCTGCATTATTCTATTTTGTATAACATTGGGCTGTTAGGAGCCAGAATGAGAAAATGTGGATAAAAAAGCTTCGAAAATAAGACCTTAAGCACATATATTAAAAAGTGGCATGTGGGCTAATTTTCAATAGCATTTGAGCCCTTTTCCTTATCATCTCTGAAAATCTCACCTATTATTTTTTTCCTTCTTAATATCCCATCAGCTCATGAGGTTGTCAATCTCTCTTTATTACATTCTCTACTCTTTTTCATTCTATCATGAAACACTAGTACAAAAAAGTAGCAGTAGTATATTGCCCTACCTCCACTAAACTATGGGTTGTTGTCAATCGAATTAAATTTATCTTATAACTAGTATCACTTAAAAATGATTTATGAAGTCTTTTTGTAGAAATGCAATATCAAAAAGTCAAGATTAGATAATGAATGTGTAAAAAGATCCTTAGATGAATGTGGGTGTTGATGAACAGAAGAAAAAATGATACAGAAAGAAAAAAGTATTATCACAAAGATTAGGAGAAAATACAAACAATTTTTCTTTTCAGTAATAAAATAATGCAGATTATTCATAGAGTGTTTGTTATAGAGACCAGGAAAGGTGCACAGCTAAAGACTGCAGGTCAACTGCATAGCCTAAAAACCACTGGGGTCAGTAAGAGACCCCCAGTCAAAAATATAGTCATAGAGTTATAAAATTTATAATCTGAATTTTCCAAACCAACAACAAAAAGATAGTGGTAATATTCTGTCTGAAAATAATTCAATAAATTGTATATAATATGTGGTGGGGTGCCTACCATTTATAAAACACTGTGCCAGACATTAGGTAGCAGTGATGAAGATGATTTAAGTATGAACTTGGAATTCAGTCAAAAATCTTCTACTCTAGTAAATCTAGGAATTTGCATACTAGAAATCATAATACATTCTGACAAATGATCCACACTCTTGTCTTTTAACATTTATATTCAACATACCTGAATAAATATTAATGAAAATATTTGTAAAAATATGGAAGTTTTGTTTGCAGATCACTTCTAGGAAAAAAGCTCTATGACTGTATCATTTATCTCTAGACTGCATTTAGGAGATGCCATACAGGCCTTCCTTAGACTAATTTTCTATAGGGTAGGGGAATGTGCCATGGGTAAGTTGTCTCAGCACAGGTATTGGTCTTCAATAAATATTTAATAACTTATCCCCAGACAGTGGTGTAAGAGTCATCCACGTACTTTGCATAATGCCTGTTGTGCCTGAGCTGTGTTGAGTTCACTTGGAGGGAAACTAGCAAAATCACATAATTTATGTCATTAAAAAATTGTTAACTGGATTCATCATGAAGCTATGCGATGAGAATTAGCACAAATCAATCTACAACATCATTCAACTTTTCTAGGGTTTTTTACACCTAAGCATTATAGCACATGGTATAATGATTTGTATTTTTTAAAAACATCAGTGTGGAAGATAAAGAAGTGGGGAAAAGAAAGTATCATTAATCATCTTGGGAATTTAAAAATAAAGTTAAAAACCACTTCTAGTTGTCGGATGTTTCCTCTTTTCCTTGCTCTAGTCTGTTCTTGCATAGATACCCTGTGAATGTTGGTGTTTCCATGTTCCTGCCTTCACGCTTCTCTTATATGACGGTCACTCTGTGGAATTTCATTTATTCTAAATTGACTATAGAATTTTCAAAATAAAAATAAATTGCTATTTTTTTAGTCTTGAGACCAAAAGGATTGTAGGCTCATGAATAAAGAGAAATTAAGTGTATCTCATATGTAAAGTAGAAAATTAAATTCTCCCTGAAATTATATTCTTTGAATTTGATGTTTACTGATGGTTTACAAATCCAGCTCTGCTTCTTACTTGCATTTTAACCATTTATTAAATTGATTAACTTGATTTCCAAAGGTTACATAAATGTCAGGATGATCAAGATTGAACCTGGCAGGTTCTGGCCTCACCATCCTAACAAAACACCAATCTAACCTGCTTCATTTCCCTAATTCTTTAACTCAGCTAATCACATGGACATGTCAACAGTCATCTAACCTAGACATCTGTAGTTGTCTTCAACGTACTCTTCAATTTTTATAAATTTTAACTTTTAAATATTTCCTGGATACATTACTGCCTGCTATCCTCCTTGTCATTGTTGCTATTTTAGTTTAAGCTCTCATCTCTTACCTGATTTCCTTACTCCTATCTTGCCCTCTTCTAATTCATCCTGTATGATAGCTGCAGCGATATATCTATTTCAGAGGATATAGTTTAAATTTCTTAACAGGGCATATGAAACCCTCCATTATTTAGTCTAACATCTTAAGTATGCTTCCACTTTCTGACTCAAATCTCCAGTAACATTAAACTATTGTAATTCTCCCTGCTCTATACACTCAGCCACTATTACACAAACACTCAACATTTTACACTAACTCCATGAGAACTGGGACCATTCCTATCTCACCAATATTTTCCCAAAGCTTCACAGAATCTGGCAAATGATTGTTCAGGAAATGTTTGAACAGTGAATGCCTAGGAGCATAAATGGAAGTGACTGAGAATGGAAGAAACAAAATTGTCAGTTATAGAATCCAAACCCTTAAATCTCTGTTCTATTGTTTACATTCACTAACTTAGTGAGTGTGGCTTCTCTCTTCTCGGAGGGCAATATCCAGTTTTGTAGTTATGACTGATCTTTCTCCAACAACTACTTAGGTGTTGAATCTCTACTCAGATGCTGGATTTTTATCTTCTCTGCCATACCATCACCATTTTCCATCTTGATGCTTTACTATGACTGTTTAGTGTTTATCTTTTGTCCTTCCAGAAATCTAATCAATTCTAAAATCTGATATATATATTTTTTGAGACAGAGTCTTGCTCTGTAGCCCAGACTGGAGGACAGTGGCACGATCTCGGCTCACTGCACTCTCTGCCTCCCAGGTTCAAGCGATTCTCCTGCCCAAAATCTGATAAACTCTTTTTGTAGTATTTTTTTTTTCCTGAAATTATTCCTTTCTTTTACATTATTCCTGTCTTTAAAGTTCTTTAAGTTTAAATTCCACTTTAAATCCTTATAGCCTTGCTCTTAAACATTAATCTACTGTTAGAATTCCTTCCTTCCTTTTACCCTTTAAAAAAATATCTTAGGCTGGGAGCTGTGGTTCACACCTATAATCCCAACACTTTGGGAGGCCGAGGCGGGTGGATCACAAGGCTAGGAGTTCAAGACCAGCCTGGCCAAGATGATGAAACCCCATCTCTAATAAAAATACAAAAATTATCGGGGCATGGGGGCGGGCACCTGTAATCCCAGCTACTCGGGAGGCTGAGGCAGAGAACTGCTTGAATCCGGGAGTTGGAGGTTACAGTGAGCTGAGGTCTTGGCACTGCCTTCCAGCCTGGGTGATAGAGCGAGACTCCATCTCAAAAAAAATAAAAAATAAAAATAAAAAATCTTAGTCTGATCTGACTCCAGTCTAGTTTTCTTCCTCTTATTATTATTATTTTTTACTTCTCTCATAAATAAACATTTCCATCTTTCTCTTTTATTCTTTCTTCGGCTGTGAAGAAGTCATACTTCAATTCTACATGCAACTTTAAAAGTTGAGAGTACATAATTATTTATTAAGAAAGCAATGGAAACAAAGATACTGAGTTCTTGGTTCTCTTTTGAGATCAGTACCCTTGGTATTCTGATCTACCTCACATTGCTTCATGTTCTGCTGCCTCTGCCTCTATAATGACACCTTTAGTACATCACAATACCTGTTCACTAAGAAAAGATCAATTTGTGTTTCGTTATACTTAATCTGAGGAATCAGGTAGCTGAAGAGTAAATTACAAGAGAATGTCATCACAAAAGTTGAAAAATCTTAATGAAGTAGTTTTTTGAATGCTTGTAGTTCAAAACAACTTCTGATATTTTCCCGTATAGAATTCTAATTGTATTCTTTTCTACATATTGATCAATATTCAATATTAGGAGAAAAAGTTTTGACTTTCCTTTAGTAGACTAATTTATTATAAATCTTTTGCAAATAATTAAATGTCTACCAAGTTAATACAATAGTAATTGGAATTCTAAAATTTTCTGTCCTCATAAGAGAAAAAAATTCACATTCGAAAGTATTTAATCTCTTTGAAGAGCTTTAGTTAAATTCCACACTAAACCGTAGGTTGAAAATAGTTCTCTCAGCCCAGTTATTACCTTTGCTGATGATTTCTCTGTGGTTACTCTGCCTATGTGAGAAGATTCTAAAGCTAGAAAGACTATTTGTTTTTTAATAGCTAGTTGGCCAGACCACCAATTGCTTTAAGATGCTGTGGTTCTGAATACAAGTGCAGAGTATTAGATTAATGGCTTTTGCTTTGACCAGCAAGAACAGGAGAGTTAGGGAATAAAAAGCAGGACCCCTGTTTTCCCCATGGCAGAACTCTTTGTTCCCTGAACCACGGGGAGGAATAGTTTGAATAGTGGTGTGTAAAATGGATTCAGTCCCGTAGATCTTATCACCTTTTATCACTCCAGTAAGTGAGGGTTCAATTTAATAAGACATGATATTAGCTGCATTTGCTTTGTTTAGGACTTTTATATAGATTAGCAACCCTGAACTCTTTTCCTGGTTTTCTTTTTTTTGTTGCGGGAGGACATACGATAGTGTGATTAGCACTTTAAAAAAGTAATGGCGGCAGGGGTGGAGGAGATTTGGAAGGTATAGCTTTGATAAATATCGGGGATTTGGGACTCACAGGAAGAAGATACTGTGTCACAACTTCTTTGTTCTGAAATCTTGTGATCAAGCTCTTTCAGGGAAGTCTCAGTGGTTTTTGGTTTCTGTTAAATGGAAAATAAGCAAAAAAGATCTCTCTTTGGTTGCATTCTGCTACTAGATTGTCTATCAGTCAATCTGCAGTCTCACAAACAGACTCACAAACAAAAACTGAATGAACACAAAAGCAATTTTCCTAGTTGGGATTCTGGACCTCTATCCACAATGCCAACAACTACCACCTTCCCTTCTAAACTCACAATCTCTATCTCTGTTTAGTATTTGATTTCCTTTCAACAAACATTAATTGAGTGCCAAGCATTGAACTAGGTGTTGGAAGGGAATACAAGATGAATATAAAACCCAGCCTCTGCCTTGTTTTTACCACCTGAGAACTGCAATTGTATCTCATAGAATGATTTGTTTGTTTAGTGATCTAGATTAGAAACTAGCCACACAGAATACACCTGGAAACATAACTAAGTAAAAACAATAAATATAACAAGTTATAGGGTACAGGGTCATGTTACAGCATAAGGGAGATAGCAACTTGAGCAACACCTGGATATTGAAGAATTATAGTGCAAATGCTGTCACGTGGTTCCTCCCACATGGCTTTAGTTCTTAGTGCCACTCCGAGTTAAAACACACACACATATACACAAACACACATACACATGCAAACTGCTTGTCTCTGTAGCCAGACATACATGCACAAAAGATATCCAATGACTTGATCAGCATTTGCCATTTGAATAATTAATAGTTTCAGAGCATCTTGTCTTTTCAATTTAAACTTAAACTGCAAATATCAAAATTGAAAAAATGGAGCCTGTTTTATTCTTTTGTCTAATAAAATTATGACAAAAATTTGCAAACCTTATCCTTTTCTTCTGAAGAGATTTAAGAAATGCACTATATAGATTTTTTTCCTGCTGCTATGTAAATTAGAGAACACACAAATATTTTCATCTTTACTTTAGAGACAAACTGAGATGTTGAACTTTGTAATACTTCAAAAAGCCAGGAAACCACAATTAGAAATTTTAATGTCAGGTCTAGAATCTGCATTGGACAAGATGAGATTCAGGAACACACCACGCCAAAATATGACTGTAGGACACCAGATATGCCCCCTAAAATACATTTCTTTGGCATATTTTGAGCTGATTATTATGAGAAACTGCAGACACAGGAGTAGCTCTGGAAGCTGCTTTTTTTTTTGGTAATGAAAATTTACAACAGTAAAGAAAATCTACGTTAGTAAGGTATCTGTATCAGGAAGAGAGCCATTCCAGCATCTTTTATTACCCAAGATATTTATTATTTACATAACAGGACAACTTCTAGTCACCATATGTTTCTTCCCCTCCCTCTGTCACACCATGTATCACCAGCTCTACCCACTAGAAAACCCAAACCCCTATTCTTTTCTGTAGCTCAGGACACTGTATAAGCTTCAATCATCTGACCCTTCCTTGAGGCTCATGTTTCATGCACTTCCTTGCATATGTGTGTAATTAAAATGCTTTTTCTCCTGTTAATCTGCCTTATGTTATTTTAATTTGTAGCGCAGCCAAAGAACATGGAGGGTTAGAGGGAAGCCATTTTTCCTTCCTCTACAGAGGCAAAAATAAATTGCTCAGAAAAGACATTTTTGTTAATGTTCTTTGGTCTTCATTAGCTTTTTACCCAGATTTTAACACGTACAAGAAATCACAAAAGCAAAGTGACTGTACTGGGCAAGAGGGGCAGAGTGAACTCCCCACCTTCCTCCCACCATTTGTTTGAGCAGAGCTGGTTAGATAGGAAAATAATTGGGGAGTAAGAGGAAATCTTTTAAATTATAAACTGGTACATATTACTCTTTTTACAGGTTGAACCAAAGAGAAGTTGTTCTGAGGAAACAACTTTTCAGAGGCAGAATGATGGTCACTGTTGATAAAGAGAGTCAAGCTCTGTAAACTATTTGAAGAAATTTGTTCTGAGCCAAATGTGGGTAAGCATGGCCCATGACACAGCTCTCAAGAAATCCTGAGAACATGTGCCCAAGGTGGTCAGGGTGCATCTTGGTTTTATTCATTTTAGAGAGATAAGGCTTCAATCAAATACGTTTAAGAAATACATTGGTTTCGTTCAGAAAGTTGGCACAACTCGAAGTGGTTGGCGGGGCTTCCTTCCAACTTATAGGTAGATCTAAAAATTTCCTGGTTGACAATTGGTGGAATTTATCTAAAGACCTGAGATCAGTAGAAAGTAGTGTCTGGGTTATGATAAGAGGTTGTGGAGACCAAAGTTCTTATTTGCAGAGGAAACTTTCCAGTAGTAGGCTTCAGAGAGATTAGGTTTCTTATCAGACTTAAAGGTATCTGTTGATGTTAATGCTAGAGAAGTATAGTGAAGCATGTCTGACCGTCACTTCCCATTATGGCCTGAAACAATCTCGGGTTAAATTTTAAAATGACCTTGGCCAAGGAGAAAGTTCAATCAGATGGTTAGGGGGCTTTAGAATTTTATTTTTGGTTTACACCACTATCTTAGATTTCTTCCCAAATTCATTACTATAGGAAGATGACATAAAATGGTCATCTATGGCTACCTAGCACAGCTTTAGTCCTCTGATGATTGAGAGTCCAGATATCTTCAATTTAGTATATTAATGGGCTTTAATGGGACACAATTTTAAAAATAGCTATACTTCCATATGCTGAAACAATTTTATAAATTTTATGAATTGTTTAGGCTTTTTCTCTTCATGCTTCCAAACAGTTTGCAAATAGCTAAGAAATTCACTGTGACAATTTAAGCAGCTTGCTGCTGATGCAGTGTCTAACATGTTTTGACAGACAGGGGAGGTTTCCAACATATAAACTCCTATTGTGTTTCAGCACAACTCAAGCTTCAACCACCTGGATTAGAAACAAATGTGGGATATTTTCTTGGCAACAACTACTGCTTGTGGCTTTACTAAAGAGAATCTTGCAGGTATCACTATTAAATGAAGAAAGGAGGGGAATACATTTCAAAAAACACTCTTAGTGATTCTTAGGCCTGAGAATGGCTTCAAATAAACGTCCAGTCTTTCCTTCCTGTTTCCAAATAGAATTACGCTCACTTCAGGCAGACATTTATTAGCATGTCATGGAATCAGGCATTTCCCCAGTAGACTCTCATCTCTTGGGTTATGCATTATCTTTAAAGATAACCTTTTAAAATATAAATAGGCTTGAAGTAAGGTTTATTGGAAAGAGTATAAGATATAGAATCAGAGGGACTTTCTTTCATGTCCCAACTTCGTGTCTGACTCAGTGTACAAGTTGGAATACTTTTCCTAATCACTTTGAACCCCACCTTCCTCATTTGCAAAATGGGGATAATAGCAACTTAATAAATAATTGGAAGGACTAAATGACATACCCTATGGAAACTTTCTAGCATAGCGTTTAGCACTAGATACGATTTTTTATTTAATCCTCATATCAGCATTATGAGAAAAATGTAATCTCTGTTTCATAGAAGAATCTAAAGTTCAGAGTGACAATGCAATTTCTCCAAGTACCTATGTTAAGTAAAAAGAATAGCCTGGATAGTCAAATAACATTTTATCAAAGCAAATAAACTTTGGAAACATCACATGTTTTTCCGACATTTCAAATCCATCTTTCAGTCACTTCTGGGGTAGATATGTTGTTCAGTTTTTCACAGTTCTCACACCAGTTATGAAGTGAGTAAATAAAAATAGAACCTATATTGCCTTTTTTACAAATAGTTCTTTATCATTTTTGAACACATAGAAATAAATGGACAGTATTAACTGAATTTCAAACTTTAATACTTTTTATGATTATGTCTTAAATGCCTGTCTTTTCTGCTGGACTGAAATTTCAGAAAAGCTGGGGAACACGAATTTATACACTTATTTCCCAGTGTCTGGCTCATAGCAATTATCTATAAATATTTAAATTAAGACTGTAATTAAGTAATATTTTCATGGTGAGTGAAAATCTATTTTTAAAGCATATTCTTGTTTCTGTGTCTGGAATTTTTCTTTATATTATACATTTTACTTATTTCATTAATAACATCAATTCATATTGATAAATATTTAGAGAATATAGATGAGTCAAAATCCAAAATAATGAGATTCAAATTGTTATAGTTTGCTATTTTTAAAAAAATTGAAAATCAATTTTAGTTGGACTTCAGAAAGTGTTTTCCTGGAGACTTGTTGGCCTAACCTCTGGGTTCTTATTACAAGAGATAAAGTGCAATAATAACCTCATTTTCTTCTAAGTTTCAGCCAGATGACTTATGGAAAGTTTGCAAAAACCTCTTCACACATTTTTAAGTTTTATTATTGTTTTGGTAAGATTTGTTTCATATGGCATATTGGTCCGTTTTTACGCTGCTGATAAAGACATACCTGAGACTGGGAAGCAAAAGAGGTTTAATTGGACATACAGTTCTACATGACTGGGGAGGCCTCAGAATGATGGTGGGAGGTGAAAGGCACTTCTTACATGGTGGTGGCAAGAGAAAAATTAGAGAAGATGCAAAAGGAAAAACCTCTGATAAAACCATCAGATCTCATGAGACTTATTTACCACCATGAGAACAGTATGGGGGAAACTGCCCCCATGATTCAAATTATCTCCCACCGGGTCCCTCCCACATCACATTGGAATTATGGGAGTACAATTCATGATAAAATTTGGGTGGAGACACAGAGACAAACAATATCATGTGGTAACAAATCTTACCAAACCAAATTCCCCTCAGGAATCTTATAATTAATTTTTGATTTTTCCTATTGAGTTTCTCATACTGAAACAGGAACATTTTAATATTATTATATATCATAATATTTCTATTCTCTTCAGGTTACTTTTCAGTCATCTCTGGAGTATGTGAAGTTTGTTAAGTGTCTTAAGCTAAAAACTTTAAGTCCCTTCCACCTATGAACCTGTAAAATCAAAAGCAAGTTAGTTACTTCCTAGATACAATAGGAGAACAGGCATTGGGTAAATACACCCATTCCAAATGGGAGAAATTGGCCAAAACAAAGGGGCTACAAGCCCCATGCAAGTCTGAAGTCCAATGAGGCTGTAACTATATCTTGAAGATCTAAAATGATCTCCTTTTACTCCATGTCTCACATCCAGGTCATGCTGTTTCAAGAAGTGGTTTCCCACAGCCATGGGCAGCTCTGCCCCTGTGGCTTTTCAGGGTACAGTCCCCATGCTGGCTGATTTCCCAGGCTGACATTGAGTGTCTACAACTTTTCCAGGCTCATGGTGCCAGCTATTGGTGGATCTATTATTCTGGGGTTTGGAGGACTGTGGCTGTCTTTTCACAGCACCACTAGGCAATGCCCCAGTAATGACTCTGTGTGGGGGCTCCACCCCACATTTCCCTTCTGCACTGCACTAGCAGAGCTTCTCCATGAGATCTTCATCCCTGCAGCAAACTTCTGCCTGCACATCCAGGTGTTTCCTTACATTCTCAGAAATCCAGGCAGAGGTTCCCAAACCTCAGTTCTTGACTTCTGTGCACCTGCAGGCTCAACACCATGTGGAAACTGCCTAGGCTTGGAGCTTGCACCTTCTGAAACCATGGCCCAAACTGTATGTTGGCCCCTTTTAGCCATGGCTGGAGCAATTGGGAAACAGGACACCAAGTCCCTAGGCCAGACAAAGCACAGGGACCCTGGGCCTGGCCCACAAAACCATTTTATCCTCCTGGGCCTGTCTCCATGCCTGTGATGGGAGGTCTGCTTCTAAGGTCTCTGATATGTCCTGGAGACATTTTCCCTATTGTCTTGGTGATTAGGATTTGGCTTCTCCTTACTTATTCAAATTTCTGCAGCCAACTTGAATTTCTCCTCAGAAAAGGGATTTTCTTTTCTGTTGCATCCTCAGGCTGCAAGTTTTTGGAATTTTTAGGCTTTGCTTCCCTTTTCAACGTATGTTCCCATTCCAAACCATATCTTTGTGAATACATAAAACTGAATGATTTTAACAGCATGCAGGTCATATCTTGAATGCTTTGCTGCTTAGAAATTTTTTCTACCAGGTACCCTAAATCATCTCTCTGAAGTTCAAAGTTACTCAGATCTTTAGGGCAGGGGTAAAATGTCATCAGCGTCTTTGCTAAAACATAGCAAGAGTCACCTTTATTCCAGTTCCCAACAAGTTTCTCATCTCCATCTGAGATCATCTCAGCCTGAACTTCATTGTCCACACTACTACCAGTGCTGTGGTCAAAGCCATTCAACAAGTCTCTAGGAAGTACCAAACTTTCCTACATCTTTCTGTCTTCTTTTGAGCCCTCCAAACTGTTCCCACCTCTGCCAATTACTCAGTTCTAAAGTTGCATCCACATTTTTGGGTATATTTATAGCAGCACCCCAATACCCAGTACCAATTTACTCTATTTGTCTGATCTCACACTGCTAATAAAGCATGGTCAGTTTTACAAAATTAATCCTACCAATCTATGTACATGGGATGTGTTTCCATTTGTTTGCGTTATCTATGATTTCTTTCAGCAATGTTTTGTAGTTTTTCTTGTAGTTTTTTTTTCTTGTAGTTTTCCTTGCTTACGTATATTCCTAAGTACTTTTTTTTTTGTCCTAATAAAGACATACCCAAGACTGGGTAATTTATTAAGGAAAGAAGATTAATTGACTCAGTTCAGCATGGCTAGAGAGGACTCAGGAAACTTACAATTATGGTGGAAAGGGAAGCAAACATATCCTTTTTTACATAGTAGCAGCAAGGAGAAGAGCAGAGCAAAAGGGGGAAAAGACCCTTATAAAATCATCAGATATTGTGGAAACTTACTATCATGAGAACAGCATGAGGGTTACAGTCCCCATGATTAAATTATCCCCCATTGTGTCTCTCCCATAACACATGGGGATTATGGGAACTACAATTCAAGATGAGATTTGGGTGGGGACACAGCCAAACCATATCAATCTGCAAACACTGACAGTTTGACTTCCTTTTTACCGAGTTGGATGCTCTTGATTTATTTCTGTTGTCTGATTGCTCTGGCTAGACTTGCAGTACTATGTTGAATAGAAGTGAAAATGGGCATCCTTGTCTTGTTCCATTTCTCAGGGGTAATGCTTTCAACTTTTCCACATTCAGTACAATGTTGGCTGTGGTTTTGTCACAGATGGCTTTTATTACCTTATGTCCCTTCCTTTTTTCATATTTTTCTGTCAGTTATTGGGGTACAGGTGGTGTTTGGTTACATGGATAAGTTCTTTAGTGGTGATTTGTGAGATTATGGTGCATCCCTCACCTGAGCAGTATACACTTTATCACATTTGTAGTGTTCTATCTCTTGTCCCCCTCCCACTCTTCCTTCCAAGTCCCCAGAGTCCATTGCATCATTCTTCTGACTTTGCATCCTCATAGTTTAGCTCCCACATATCAGTGAGAACATACAATGTCTGGTTTTCCATTCCTGAGTTACTTCACTTAAAATAATAGTATCCAATCTTATCCAGGTCACTGCAAATGCTGTTGATTCATTCCTTTTTATGGCTGCATAGTATTCCATTGTACATATATACAACAGTTTCTTTATCTAGTTGTTTATGGATGGGGATTTGGCTTGGTTCTACAATTTTAAATGTGAATTGTGCTGATATAAGCATGCATGTGGAAGCTTTTCAAATACTGACTTCTTTTCCTCTGGCTAGATACCCAGTAGTGGGGTTGCTGGATCCAATGGTAGTTCTACTTTTAGTTCCTTAGGGAATCTCCACACTGTTTTCCACAGTGGCTGTACTAGTTTACATTATCAGAAACAGTGGAGGGATGTCCCCTGTTCACTGCATCCATACCAGCATCTACTTTTTTTTTTTTTTTTGATTTTTTGATTATGACCATTCTTGCAGGAGTGAGGTAATGTTGCATTGTGGTTTTGATTTGCATTTCCCTAATAATTAGTGATGTTGAGAATTTTTATGGGTGTTTGTTGGTGATTTGTATATCTTCTTTTGAGAATTGTCTATTTATGTCCTTAGTCCACTTTTTGATGGGATTGTTTCTTTCTTACTGATTTGTTTGAGATCATTGTAGATTCTAGATATTAGTCCTTTGTCAGATG
This sequence comes from Piliocolobus tephrosceles, assembly GCF_002776525.5. NCBI lineage: Eukaryota > Metazoa > Chordata > Mammalia > Primates > Cercopithecidae > Piliocolobus > Piliocolobus tephrosceles. The sequence continues at coordinate 1,185,054 of NW_022302087.1, read as the reverse complement.
TATAGGTTGTCAAGATTTTTTCCCACTCTGTGGGTTGTCTGTTTATTCTGCTGACTGTTCTCTTTGCTATGCAAAAGCTCTTTGGTTTAATTAGGTTCCAGCTATTTATCTTTGTTTTTATTGCTTTTGCTTTTTGGTTCTTGGTCATGAAATCCTTGCCTAAGCCAATGTCTTAGAAGGGGTCTTCCAATGTTATCTTCTAGAATTTTTATAGTTTCAGGTTCTAGGTTTAAGTCCTTAATTCATCTTGAGTAGATTTTTGTATAAGGTGAGAGATGAGGATCCAGTTTTATTCTCCTACATGTGGCTAGGCTATTATCCCAGTACCATTTGTTGAATAGCGTGTCCTTTTCCCTCTTGTTTTTGTTTGCTTTGTCAAAGATCAGTTGGCTGTAAGTATTTGGGTTTATTTCTGAGTTCTCTATTCTGTTCCATTGGTCTATGTGGCTATTTTTGTACCAGTATCATGCTGTTTTGGTGACTATGGACTTACAGTATAGTTTGAAATCAGGTAGTGTGATGCCCCCAGATTTGTTATTTTGACTTAGTCTTGCTTTGCCTGTGCATGCTCTTTTTTGGTTCCATATGAATTTAGAATTGTTTTTTCTAATTCTGTGATGGTATTTTGATCGGGATTGCATTGAATTTATAGATCGCTTTTGTCAGCATGGTCATTTTTACAGTATTGATCCTACCCATCTATGTACATGGGATGTTTCCATTTGTTCATGTTATCTATGATTTCTTTCAGCAGTGTTTTGTAGTTTTTCTTGTAAAGGTCTTTCAATTCCTTGGTTAGGTATATTCCTAAGTTTTGTTTTGTTTTGTTTTTGTTGTTTTTTTGCAGCTATTGTAGAAAGGGTTGAGTTCTTGATTTGATCTTCTGGTATGTCGCTGTTGGTGTATAGAAGAGCTATTGATTTGCATATATTAATCTTGTATCTGGAAGCTTTGCTGAATTATTTAATCAGTTCTAGGAACTTTCTGGATGAGTCCTTAGAATTTTCAAGGTAAACAATCATATTGTCAGCAAACAGGGACAGTTTGACTTCCTTTTTGCTGATTTGCTTACGCTTTATTTCTTTCTCTTGCCTGATTGCTCTGGCTAGGACTTCCAGTACTATGTTGAAGAGGAGTGCTGAGAGTGAATATCTTGTCTTGTTTCAGTTATCATAGGGAATGATTTCAACTGTTCCCCCTTCTGTACTATGTTGGCTGTGTGTTTTTATCATAGATGGCTCTTATTATATTGAGCTATGTCTCTTGTATGCCAGTTTTGCTGAGAGTTTTAGTCATAAAGAGATGCTGGATTTTGTCGAATGCTTTTTCTTCATCTATTGAGATATTCACGTGATTTTTGTTTTTAATTCTGTTTGTGTGGTGTATCACATTTATTGACTTGAGTATGTTAAACCATCCCTGCATCCCTGATATGAAGCCCACTTGATCATGGTAGATAATCTTTTTGATATGTTGTTGGATTCAGTTAGCTAGCATTTTGTTAAGGATTTTAGCATCTATGTTCATCAGGAATATCAGTGTGTAGTTTTCTTTTTTGGTTATGTCCTTTTCTGGTTTTGTTACTAGGGTGATGCTGGCCCCATAGAATGAATTAGGAATGGTTCCCTCTTTCTTTATCTTGTGGAATAGTTTAAAGGATTGGTACCAATTCTTTGAAGGTTTCATAGAATTCTGCTATGAATCTGTCTGGTCCATGACTCTTTTTCTTTGTAATTTTTAAATTACCATTTCAATCTCACTGCTAGTTATTGGCCTATTCACGTATCTAATTCTTCCTGATTTAAGCTAGGAGAGTTGTATTTTTCCAGGAATTTATTCATCTCTTCTAGGTTTTCTAGTTTATTTGCATAAAGGTGTTCACAGTAGCCTTGAATGATCTTCTGGATTTCAGTGGTGTCAGTTGTAATAGCTCCCGTTTCATTTCTTAATGAGGTTATTTGGATTTTCTCCTTGCTTTTCTTGGTTAATCTTGCTAATTGTCTATCAGTTTTATTTATCTTTTCAAAAAAAGCAGCTTTTCATTTTATTTGTCTTTTGTATTTTGTTTGTTTGTTTGTTTCAATTTCATTGAGTTCTGCTCTGATCTTGATTATTTCCTTTCTTCTGCTGGATTTGACTTTGATTTGTTCTTGTTTCTCTAGTTCCTTGAGATATGACCTTAAAATGTCTGTTGTTTTCTTTCAGTCTTTTTGATATAGGTGTTTAGGGCTATGAACTTTCCTCTTAGCACCACCTTGGCTGTATCCCAGAGATTTTGATAGGTTGTATTATTATTGTCGTTCAGTTAGAAGAATTTTTTAATTACCATCTTGATTTCGTTTTTGACCAAATGCTCATTCAGGAGCAGGTTATTTAATTTCCATGTATTTGCATGGTTTTGAAGGTTTCTTTTGGAATTGATTTCCAGTTTTATTCTACCATGGTCTGACAGAGTGCTTGATATAATTTCAATTTTCTTAAATTTATTGAGGCTCGTTTTATGGCCTACCATATAGCCTCTCTTGGAGAAAGTTCCATGCACTGTTGAATAGAATGTGTATACTGTGGTTGTTGGATGGAATGTTCTGTATGTATCTGTTAAGTCCATTTGCTCCAAGGTATAGTTTAAATCCATTGTTTCTTTGTTGACTTACTGTCTTGATGACCTGTCTAGTGCTGTCAGTTGAGTAGTGCAATCTCCCACAATTACTGTGTTGCTGTCTATCTCATGTCTTAGGTCTATTAATAATTGGTTTATAAATTTGGGAGCTCCAGTGATAGGTGCATACATGTTTAGGATTGTGATTTTTTTTTTTTAACTGCTATTACTTTAAAGTTTGTTTTGTCTGATATAAGAATAGCTATCACTGTTTGCTTTTGGTGTCCATTTGCAGGAAATGCCTTTTTCCACCCCTTTAATTTTATGTGAGTCATTTATGTGAGTTTCTTTGAAAAATCTGCTGTTAATCTGATAGGTTTTCCTTTATAGGTTACCTAGTGCTTTTGTCTCACAGCTCCTAAGATTCTTTCCTTCGTCTTAACTTCAGATAACCTGATGACAGTGTGCCTATGTGATAATCTTTTTGCCATGAATTTCCCAGGTGTTCTTTGTGCTTCTTGTATTTGGATGTCTAGGTGTCTATCAAGGCCAGGGAAGTTTTCCTCTAATATTCCCCCAAATATGTTTTCCAAACTTTTAGATTCCTCTCCTTCCTCAGGAACACCAATTATTCTTAGATTTGGTAGTTTAACATAATCCCAGACTTCTTGGATGCTTTGTTCATATTGTCTTATTCTTTTGTCTGTCTTTGTTGGATTGGGTTAATTTGAAGTCCTTGTCTTTGAGCTCTGAATTTCTTTCTTCTACATGTTCAATTCTATTGCTGAGACTTGCCAGAGAATTTTCCATTTCCATAAGTATGTCCAATGTTTCCTAAAGTTTTGATTCTTTTTTTTTTATGCTATCTATTTCCTTGAATGTTGATCCCTTCACTTCTTGTATTGTTTTTTCGATTTCCTTGCACTGGGCTTTGCCTTTCTCTGGTGCTTCCCCAATTAGCTTAATAACTAACCTCCTGAATTCTTTTTCAGGTAAATCAGGGATTTCTTCTTGGTTTGGATCCATTGCTAGTGAGCTAGTGTGATTTTTTGGGGGGAGTGTTAAAAATCCTTGTTTTGTCATATTACCAGAGTTGGTTTTCTGGTTCCTTCTCTTTTGGGTAGGCTCTGTCAGAGGGAAGTCTAGGGTTGAAGGCTGTTATTCAGATCCTTTTGTCCCATGGGTTGTTCTCTTGATGTAGTACTCTCCCACTTTTCCTATGAATATGGCTTCCTGAGCAAGGAACAATCAGCCGTAGTGATTGTTATCTCTCTTCTAGGTCTAGCCACCCTGCATGTCTTCCAGGCCCTAGGTTGGTACTGGGGTTTGTCTGCACAGAGTCCTGTGATGTGAACCATCTATGGGTCTCTCAGCTGTGGATACTAGCACCTGTTCCAGTGGAGGTGGAAGTAGGGGTGAAATGGACTCTGTGAAGGTTCTTAGCTTTGGTGGTTTAATGTTTCATTTATGCGCTGGTTGGTTGCCTTTCAGGAAGTGGCACTTTTCAGAGAGCATCAGCTGTAGTAGCATGGAGAGGAATGGGCTTCAGGCAGGGCGCTAGAACTCCCAAGATTATAAACCTTTGGCTTCCACTACCAGGATGGGTAGGGAAGCACCATCAGGTAGGAGCAGGGCTAGATTCTCCTTGGGCGGGTCTTGGCTGTGGGTGCGTTGGATAATGGAGGTGAGGTTCCCAGGTCAATGGAGTTATGTACCTAGGAAGATTATGGCTGCCTCTGCTGAGTCATGCAGGTTGTTAGGGATGTAGCGGAAAGTCAGCAGTCACAGGCCTCACCTAGCTCCCACACAATCCGAAGCGCTGTGCCCTTCCCACTGTGTCCCCCCCCCCCGCCCCCAAACAGCCCCTGGATTGTTTCCAGGCAGAGAGCCATATGGGCTTGAAAATCTGACCCAGGCTACCTGCCTCCAAGCTGTGAAAGAAAAGGGCTTGGTTCCTCCCGCTTCTGTGGAGTCTGCATACTGGATTCATACCCTTCCCCGAGTTCTGGCCAGGAGGCTTCTCTCCCCATTGAAATTGTTACAAAGTTGAGCTAGAGATTTGCTTCTCCCTGTGTAGTTTTACCCCCTGCTCCTCTCCCATTGGATCCCTGTGGTGTCAGGAAGGAATGGCCTGCTAGGGGACCCAGTGAGCTCCCAGGGCTTTTGTGCTGCTTCCACTACCGCTCTGTTTTGCTCAGCTCTCCAAACTGATTCAGCTCCAGGTAGTGTCAGAAACTTCTCTCAGGAACAAACCTTCAGCTTCTTGAGTGGGAGTGTGTGTTAGGGAGAGGAGGGTCTCCCTTTCCTGCTTCTGCAGTTGGGGCACTCACACTTTTGTTGGGGCACTCACAGTTTTGTGGTTCCTGCAGGAGCAGTCTGCTTTCTTCAGAGGGTCTGTGGGTCCTTTGGGGATTGCTGGTTTGTTCTTGCAGTAGGTCTGGAGCTGTAATTCACATTGTGAGCCACCACCCACTGCTCTGTCTGGAGCTGCCAAGGTATGTCCTTTCTTTCTTTCTTTTTTTTTTTTTTTATTATACTTTAAGTTCTAGGGTACATGTGCATAATGTGCAGGTTTGTTACGTATGTATACTTGTGCCATGTTGGTGTGCTGCACCCATCAACTCGTCAGCACCCATCAACTCGTCATTTACATCAGGTATAACTCCCAGTGCAATCCCTCCCCTCTCCCCCCCTCCCCATAATAGGCCCTGGTGTGTGATGTTCCCCTTCCCGAGTCCAAGTGATCTCATTGTTCGGTTCCCACCTATGAGTGAGAACATGCAGTATTTGGTTTTCTGTTCTTGCGATAGTTTGCTGAGAATGATGGTTTCCAGCTGCATCCATGTCCCTACAAAGGACGCAAACTCATCCTTTTTTATGGCTGCATAGTATTCCATGGTGTATATGTGCCACATTTTCTTAATCCAGTGTGTCACTGATGGACATTTGGGTTGATTCCAAGTCTTTGCTATTGGGAATAGTGCCACAGTAAACATACGTGTGCAAGTGTCTTTATAGCAGCATGATTTATAATCCTTTGGGTATATACCCAGTAATGGGATGGCTGGGTCATATGGTACTTCTAGTTCTAGATCCTTGAGGAATCACCATACTGTTTACCACAATGGTTGAACTAGTTTACAATCCCACCAACAGTGTAAAAGTGTTCCTATTCCTCCACATCCTCTCCAGCACCTGTTGTTTCCTGACTTTTTAATGATTGCCAAGTCTCAGGATACAAAATTAATGTGCAAAAATCACAAGCATTCTTATACACCAGTAACAGACAAACAGAGAGCCAAATCATGAATGAACTTCCATTCACAATTGCTTCAAAGAGAATAAAATACCTAGGAATCCAACTTACAAGGGATGTAAAGGACCTCTTCAAGGAGAACTACAAACCACTGCTCAGTGAAATAAAAGAGGACACAAACAAATGGAAGAACATAGCATGCTCATGGATAGTAAGAATCAATATTGTAAAAATGGCCATACTGCCCAAGGTAATTTATAGATTCATTGACATTCCCATCAAGCTACCCATGACTTTCTTCACAGAATTGGAGAAAACTGCTTTGAAGTTCATATGGAACCAAAAAAGAGCCCGCATTGCCAAGACAATCCTAAGTCAAAAGAACAAAGCTGGAGGCATTACGCTACCTGACTTCAAACTATACTACAAGGCTACAGTAACCAAAACAGCATGGTACTGGTACCAAAACAGAGATATAGACCAATGGACCCTTAATCATTTTTTATTGCATCTATTTGATTCTTCTCTTTTTTCTTCTTTATTAGTCTTGCTAGCAGTCTATCAGTTTTGTTGATCTTTTCAAAAAGCCAGCTCCTGGATTCATTGATGTTTTGGAGGTTTTTTGTGTCTCTATCTCCTTCAGTTCTGCTCTGATCTTAGTTATTTCTTGCCTTCTGCTAGCTTTTGAATGTGTTTGCTCTTGCTTCTCTAGTTCTTTTAATTGTGATGTTAGGGTGTCAATTTTAGATCTTTCCTGCTTTCTCTTGTGGGCATTTAGTACTATATATTTCCCTCTACACACTGCTTTAAATGTGTCCCTGAGATTCTGGTATGTTGTGTCTTTGTTCTCATTGGTTTCAAAGAACATCTTTATTTCTGCCTTCATTTCGTTATGTACCCAGTAGTCATTCAGGAGCAGGTTGTTCAGTTTCTATGTAGTTGAGCAGTTTTGATAGAGTTTCTTAGTCCTGAGTTCTAGTTTGATGGCACTGTGGTCTGAGAGACAGTTTGTTGTAATTTCTGTTCTTGTACATTTGCTGAGGAGTGCTTTACTTCCAACTATGTGATCAATTTTGGAATAAGTGTGATGTGGTGCTGAGAAGTATGAATACTCTGTTGCTTTGGGGTGGAGAGTTCTGTAGATGTCTATTACATCCACTTGGTGCAGAGTTGAGTTCAATTCCTGGATATCCTTGTTAACTTTCTGTCTCGTTGATCTGTCTAATGTTGACAGTGGGGTGTTAAAGTCTCCCATTATTATTGTATGGGAGTCTAAGTCTCTTTGTAAGTCTCTAAGGACTTGCTTTATGAATCTGGGTGCTCCTGTATTGGGGGCATATATATTTAGGATAGTTAGCTCTTCCTGATGAATTGATCCTTTTACCATTATTTAATGACTTTCTTTGTCTCTTTTGATCTTTGATGGTTTAAAGTCTGTTTTATCAGAGACTAGGATTGCAACCTCTGCTTTTTTTTTTGTTTTCTATTTGCTTGGTAGATCTTCCTCCATCCCTTTATTTTGAGCCTTTGTGTGTCTCTGCATGTGAGATGGGTCTCCTGAATACAGCAAAGTGATGGGTCTTGACTCTTTATCCAATTTGCCAGTCTGTGTCTTTTAATTGGAGCATTTAGTCCATTTACATTTAAGGTTGATATTGTTATGTGTGAACCTGATCCTGTCATTATGATATTAGTTGGTTATTTTGCTTGCTAGTTGATGCAATTTCTTCCTAGCATCAATGATCTTTACATTTTGGTATGTTTTTGCAATGGCTGGTACCGGTTGTTCCATTCCATGTTTAGTGCTTCCTGCAGGATCTCTTGTAGGGCAGGTCTGGTGGTGACAAAGTAAGCATTTGCTTGTCTGTGAAGGGTTTTATTACTCCTTCACTTATGAAACTTAGTTTGGCTGGATATGAAATTCTGGGTTGAAAATTCTTTTCTTTAAGAATGCTGAGTATTGGCCCCTACTCTCTTCTGGCTTGTAGAGTTTCTGCCAAGTCATCTGCTGTTAGTCTGATGGGCTTCCCTTTGTGGGTAACCCGACCTTTCTCTCTGGCTGCCCTTAACAGTTTTTCCTTCATTTCAACTTTGGTGAATCTGACAGTTATGTGTCTTGGAGTTGCTCTTCTCGAGGAGTGTCTTTGTGGCATTGTCTGTATTTCTTGAATTTGAATGTTGGCCTGCCTTACTAGGTTGGGGAAGTTCTCCTGGATGATATCCTGCAGAGTGTTTTCCAACTTGGTTCCATTTTTCCCGTCACTTTCAGGCACCCCAATCAGATGTAGATTTGGTCTTTTCACATAATCCCATACTTCTTGGAGACTGTTTTCATTTCTTTTTACTCTTTTTTCTCTACTCTTCTCTTCCTGCTTCATGTCATTCATTTGATCATCAATCGCTGATACTCTTTCTTCCAGTTGATCAAGTCGGTTACTGAAGCTTGTGCATTTGTCACGTAGTTATCGTGTTATGGTTTTCATCTCTATCAGTTCTTTTAAGGTCTTCTCTTCATTGATTATTCTAGTTATCCATTCTTCCAGTCTTTTTTCAAGGTTTTTAATTTCTTTGTGCTGAGTATGTAGTTCCTCCTTTAGCTCTGAGAAGTTTGATTGATTGAAGCCTTCTTCTCTCAACTCATAAAAGTCATTCTCCGTCCAGCTTTGTTCCATTGCTGGTGATGAGCTGCATTCCTTTGGAGGGGGAGATGCGCTCTGATTTTTTGAATTTCCAGCTTTTCTGCACTGCTTTTTCCCCATCTTTGTGGTTTTATCTGCCTCTGGTCTTTGATGATGGTGACGTACTGATGGGGTTTTGGTGTGGGTGTCCTTTCCGTTTGTTAGTTTTCATTCTAACAGCCAGGTCCCTCAGCTGTAGGTCTGTTGGAGATTGCTTGAGGTCCCCTCCAGACCCTGTTTGCCTGGGTATCAGCTGCAGAGGCTGCAGAAGATAGAATATTTCTGAACAGTGAGTGTTGCTGTCTGATTCTTGCTCTGGAAGCTTCGTCCTAGGGGTGTACCCCGCCGTGTGAGTTGTGAGGTGTCAGTCTGCACCTAGTGGGGGATGTCTCCCAGTTAGGCTACTCAGGGGTCAGGGGCCCACTTGAGCAGGCAGTCTGTCCCTTCTCAGATCTCAAACTCCGTGTTGGGAGATCCACTGCTCTCTTAAAAGCTGTCAGACAGGGTCATTTACCTCTGCCAAGGTTTCTGCTGTTTTTTTGTTTAGCTTTGCCCTGTCTCCAGAGATGGAATCTACAGAGACAGGCAGGCCCCCTTGAGCTGCGGTGGGCTCCACCCAGCTTGAGCTTCCAGGCAGCTTTGTTTACTTACTTAAGCCTCAGCAATGGTGGGCGCCCCTCCTCCAGCCTTGCTGCTGCCTTGCAGTTAGATCTCAGACTGCTGTGCTAGCAATGAGGGAGGATCCTAGGGCGTGGAACCCTCTGGGCCAGGTGTGGGATATAATCTCCTTGTGTGCCGTTTACTAAGACCCTTGGTAAAGTGCAGTATTAGGGTTGGAGTGACCCGATTTTCCAGGTGTTGTGTGTCTCAATTTCCCTTGGCTAGGAACAGGAATTCCTTTCCCCCTTGTGCTTCCCAGTGGGGTGATGCCTTGCCCTATTTCAGCTCTCACTGGTCGGGCTGCACCCGCGGACCAGCATCGACTGTCTGACACTCCCCAGTGAGATGAACCTGGTACCTCAGTTGAAAATGCAGAAATCACTCATCTTTTGTGTTGCTCATGCTGGGAGCTGAAGGCTGAAGCTGTTCCTATTCAGCCATCTTGTGCGCCCCAGTGGTGTAAGTTTTTTTAAAAAATACGTTCTGTGAACTAATACTCTGAGAATTTTTTTAAATGGATTTGGATCTGTGACTTTCGAAAATGTACCTTCCTTTCATCAGTTTTGTTGGTCAATGCTTTGTGGGTTACCTGTTCTTACTTGTTCACTGGAACTAGTAAAAAAAAAATCATGTTGCTTTGATTAGAAAGAAATGAACTTCATATCCCCAATTTCTAGAATATTGTGAGTGTGTAATAATTATTTATTGAATTAATACCAAAAATTAAACCAGCCCATCTTTATTTATTAGATCCATTTATGTTTAACCTCTAAAATATCTAAGTAATGCTTGAGTATTATCATTTACCTCTAAACCTCACTATTCAATATTAATATAGATGAAGGGTATTGATATTTATTATTTATCCATGTAATTACGAGTTGAAAATGCTTCCCTTGTTTTTCAGGTAGAAGAAAATTTAGACATTTTTCAGGAAAGATTATCTCTGATTTTCTTTGAAAAACTGCAAAGAAGAGTTTCATATCTGTCTTTGTCTCTTTTTCTAGTAGGTGATGTGTGAGGTACTGGGCTCATTAAAGGATTTAAAGGACGACAATACATACTCTCTGTCTCTAAAAAGTTTGTGAGACCTTTGGAGATATAAACTATAGAGCTGAAAAGCTTTCAGTGAGTTAATTGAATAGCATGCACAAACTCTCAGAAAAAGGGAATCAGAGTGGAAAGATATTTCATAAAGAATTTGAGACTTGAGCATTGAAGGGAGGTTGGCAAAGAATGTAATGTAATAAAGAATAAGAAAAAAGAGAGTGAATGAGCAAAGCAGAAGACACAAGAATAGACCGCACATTCAGCATTCTCAAAGCCATTATAAACCGTTTTCTGTTTAAAATGAGCATTGTTTTCTTTTCATGACATAAAATTTGTTAGCAGTGAGTGTATCTTAATTTGATGGTGTTCCTGGAGGATGATGTGAATATATTGGTACTACAAACATTAGGAAGGAAAGAATTGATAACATACAAAAGAACCATAAACTAGAATGCAGTCACATTACAGATGCTCAGTAAAATTTTCAAGGTTTCCTTCTTATCCTTTGGATCAGGCTGTATTTATTACAATTTTTGCCCCTATAACTTTTCACTGGAAATCCACTTTATGCCAAAAAAAAAAAAAAAATTAAAAGTATTTCTGATGAGGTGGAGCTGTAGATTGGCTTCTCTAGAAAGCAGATGCTGACATGAAGGTAAATCTGGAAAAATAAGTTTATTATGACATGCTTTTATGATCATTACCTGTGGAAGAGATGGAATAGAGGCAGAATTTGCTGAGGGAAGTTCAATCCCCATGCAGTCTCAGTGAAGGTTTTAGCAAACGTCACAGGTTGCTCTGAAGTAGAGGTCAAATTACTTAGCCCATGTTGTGGCCAGAATGAGAGCTACCCTAGGAAGGAAAGAGAACCTTAGTTGAGGCAGATTCTTCCAGTCAAAGGCAATTTTTTGAGAGGTCTGAGAGGTGACAGCTGTTAGCACTCTTCCAGTTTCTGGAGGAATTAGTTTTTCAATACTGTGTCAGTCTCCAAGGGCTTCTGTCACTTCACTGGAATAAAGGAACTATGGGGCCTGTCACAGCCTGCTCGAGCTGCCATAACAAAATAGCATTTTGTTTTGGCATAACAAAATGCCAAAACAAAAGACTAGGTGACTTAAAAAACAAATTTATTTTCTCACAGTTCTGGGGGCTAGAAGTCCAAGATCAGGGTTTCAACTGATTTGATTTAGGTTAAGGACTCTCTTCCTGGTTTGCATATGGCCGCCTTCTTGCTATGTCCTTATGTGATCTTTCCTTGGTCTGTGCAAGGAGAGGGAGAGTGACAGCAAGCTCTCTGATGTCTCTTCTTATAAGGACACTAACATTATTGCATTATAGTTACTGACATACCTTATAAACAGTCTTAAGTACTTCTTACCTTTAATTTATAATTTAAAATAAACTTATTTCTAAATAAGGTCAATATTAGAAAGTTTTTTGGTTGTGCGATATAGAACATAAAATTTTCTTGAGTTGTAGTTAGAAATGATAATAATTTGGACTGTTTTTCAGAGACAGGTTACAAAATAATTGAATTCATAGTTGTGGACAAAAGCATTTTTTGTGATTACAAATGTTTGGATTAAATGAAAATGTTTACAAGAATATACATAATAATATGCCTCCATAATATCTGACCTTTTGATAACATTCAAACATGCGCCCTGCTCAACTATTAATGGACCGAGGGGAATGAGGTACTTAAAGGAACTTAATAGCTCTCTTTTATTCTTTTGAGTGTTTATGTGACAGTGCACTGTAGAAATACAGTAATTCCTTTGATATTTGGATATAAAATAATTTGAAAATCTTACCCCCTGAAGTGTGAGTGAAGAAGTGAAGAAATATTTTATAGATTTTGCTGGTTGAGGGGCAGGTGGGAGTTTCAGATAGTGGATGGAGAGCTGAGATAGAGAAGTAAACATTTTAACACTGTAAAAGTCTCAGTATTTATTGAGACTTTCATGTCCTATTTGCCTTTACTTCCTGTTTTGTGTTTAGTAGTTTACTGATAATAATGAAGGATAAAGTTTTGAGACTCTTCCCTAAACCTGACTCTGCTGGCAAATTGTTCATAAAATCCACAGAACACTATCTCCCAGGCATAGTACTGAGGATCTAATAAAATTTTAATCTCCTGTTTCTGAAATATTTCAGCTGGAGGGTAGAGAACAATTCTGTTGCTCTCCTCTGTGACAGATTTATGTGTTCTTTAGAGGATGATGAGCAGTACAATTTCTTTCCTTTTCTTCATTTCTTTATATGCCAACTTTTAAAGATTCTCAGTTGAAAAATGTCACTTGTCACATTCAGGCATGACTATTATCTTCCTATTGAGCATGGAACATATCTAGTCATCTCTCCTAAGTGGATTCTGACCTGAAGAATAAGCAATCACTTTTAGGTCATCTTTGGTGAAGTTCATATGAACTAGTTGTTCAGTCCTGCTGAAGGTGTTTCAAATACCTTCATTATCAATTGTGAATATTCATCTTTATTTGTGTTGCAAATGAAAGCTTGGAAAACCATGTTATTCTGTGATATTTATATGTCATCATATCTGTATCTGTATTTATTCATTCAGGTAATTCGTCAGTCATGGAGTAGCACATTACATGATTGAGGGCTGACATTTGTAAAACAGCTACAAGACAAAGAAATTATTTGGAGTCAGAATAATAAGGATGATTTATAGAAGAGATAGATTAAGAGTAAATCCTTGAAGGATAGAAATATTTATCCTGAGAATGAGGGCACAAACCAAGTGTGGGAACAGAACTAATTAGACTACATTTCAGAAACCATGGGAAATTTGGCTTAACTCTAAATTGCCTTGAGGCAGTGAGTCAAAAACAGGGCCTGTCTGTATCTAGCTCACCCTTTCACTTCTCACATCCAGCTTAGGGCCTGTGGTAAAATAGATTCTCAAGAGATATTGTATGAATGAATGTAAATCGAGTGAGTGAACAACACAGGTATAGCTGTGTGGGTTGTGCTTATTTTCTGACCATCCTTAGATACATATTTGACTTTGTAAGGGAGGCTTGTAAGTCATTTCATCCAACTGACCACTTGCCCTTTTCTGCCTGACAGCCAGACAGATATACTAGTGGCTTGGTGTTCAATCCACCTTTCATCTACAATCTTACAGCCTCAAGCAGATAATGCCATTTTGCCATAATGGGAATCATGTACAAACTAGTGTTTTCTTTGATTGAACTTTTGAGTGTGAGAGGTTACCGATATTCAGGGCTTAGGGCAAAATCCAAAAAGAAGCTGAAAAGACATGGGAAAAAAAATAGATCCCACAAAACAAGACATTTTCTATTGGTCTGTGCTTCACATGTATTCTAACAGCAAATACGTGCTCACGAATTAAACTGTCATTTCATCAGGAAAGAATTTTATTAGTCAAGAAAGCACCCAGGCTGGTCAATAGAAATACACTGTGAGTCGACTGGTAGTTTGACCTGCGTCTAAATTTCACACTCAAGTCAGCTATGAAAGGGAGCTTGAGAGTCTCTGATTCGGGTGGAACAGTCAGAGAACATTACACCTGCCTTAATTTTTGTAAAAGTTTTGCAACCTTCCAGAGGAAGATTACATTAATAGGTGCTTAAGCATTTCCCCACTTATATTTTTATAGGTCTCCTCCAATTCTCTTCCCAGAGTGTCGTGAGATGAATGGTTGGGAAAGAGAAATATGATCACATTGCTCTTATTTAAAATCATTTAACATATTCCTGTGGGTTTTAGCATAACATCTGAAGTCATTAGAATGAGTATAAAACTCATCACATACCCCACATTCTCCTTTCCTGCCTTGCCTTTAATGAGTTTGTGAGTACCTATGATGTGCCTGGAACTGGGCTCCTTGCCAGGTTAAAAAGGAATACAGACCTACTGGATTATTTTCCCACATATATATATATAAATTTCTTTTCTTTTCTTTCTTTTTTTTTTTAAGACAGAGTCTCGCTTTGTTGCCCAGGCTGGAGAGGAGTGGTGTGATCTCAGCTCATTGCAACCTCCGCCTCGCCTCCCAGGTTCAAGCAATTCTCATGCCTCAGCCTCCCGAGTAGTTGGAATTACAGGCATGAGGCACCATGCCCAGCTAGTTTTTGTAATTTTAGTAGAGATGGGTTTCACCATGTTGGCCATGCTGATCTTGAACTCCTGGCCTCAAGCAATCTGCTTGCCTTGGCCTCCCAAAGTGCTGGGATTACAGGTGTGAGCCACCATGCCCGGCCTGTTTCCCCCTACTTCTCAGACCTAATCTGAAGCACATTTAATAGGCTTATTTGCCTTTTCCCATAATAATTTTTGTGCCTGCCTCTCCCCATTGCCCTCTGTTTTTTACTTGATTTATTCCTACTCATTATTAAAAATTCACCCAAGGCCCAGCCCGCCTGTTCCCCTCTGGGACCCACAGGCTGTATGCACACACTCTGCATTTCCAAAAAACATTGTTTTTTTTCCTTGCGTGTAGCTCCTACGCTATGTGCCTTTCTCTGAGAGGAAAGTCTGTGTTTTTGTCTTTAACCTCAGTAACTTGCACAATGCTTAGCTCATAGTAGGTGTTGAATAAATGTTACTTCGTCTCTTCGGCTTTCTTAGAGGTCATCCCTTTCTGAATCAAATCTTACTTTTCAGATGGTTACTTGATTCTGTGGATTTTATTCATTTGTCTGGCAAATATTTCTTGGAAATCTACAATGTTAGTCCTTATAAAGACACATTTCACACCTGATTTCTTCAGCAGCAGTGGTGTTGAAGAAATGGAAACTCAGCTGTGATGTTGCTAGTCTTACCCTTCCTATGTGTCAGGAATGCTTCCCAAACTAAGGCATATCTGACCCCAAATGCTCTTTTTTAATACCATGTTTTTTTTTTTTTTTTTCCTCTAGGATAAAGCATACTTTCAATACATCTTATATAGAAAGTAAACATACACTACAGCTTAAATTCTGTCATAATTAACTCCTTAAGACTTCTAAGTTCACTTGCCATTTGATCATAATAAGCACACTGTTATAAATCTATTTAACTGTCAGGATCTGAACATCAGAGAGGAGGCACTTAGGGCTTTATTTTTTGTTTTTCTTTTTGTTAATAAATTATCAGATGAAAAACAAAATAGTATTTTGTTCCCAATAGAGGAAAGAGAGAAGTTCCATACAAATGATGCTCTTACTCCTTCCCCAAGCTTGTGGGTTGAATGTACTAAAGCTAGTTGGTTTAGGGCATTGTTGCAAGTTTCTCTCTTCAATCACTTCTTTAAGAGGGGCCTGTGGAGAATAATTTTTCCCCCTGTGTCCTCTCTTTGTTATAAATCTTATATAAAATGAGGAGTTTACTTGACACTGTACATGCTGTGGAAACAAAGATGGATGAATGGGGGCTGAGGCCAGTGGAGAAAGAATTAAGTGATAGTTGATGTTTACCAGTATTTGCATAGCAGATTAAAGATGCCTGCGAATTATTTGACAGTCCTCCCATAGAGAAATGAGATTGATTTTTCCTTCCCTTGAGTTCGAGTGGACTTTGTATTTGCTTTGGTATGATACAGTGGAAGGGAAACAATGCTTATTTCCAGGCCCAGGCTTTAATATACCGGCAGTTGCTACTTTCAGTCTCTTGGGACTCTCACTCTTAGAGCCCTGATCTTCCATGTGAGAAGCAAAACATGGTGACCACGTAAAGAGGGCCTGTGGCCATGTGAAGGCAAAAAGGGCCCACTGAGTCTGGTCGTCCAGCTCTCCTTGCAAGCTGCCAGGCTTAGACATTCCCTTCCTCTCCTCACCCCACAACCCGCACTAGCCCAGCCACCAGCTGAATACCATTGAGTGACTGCAATTGACGTTACAGTCTTCTGTGAAGATAATCTCTCAGATGAGTCCTTTCTGAATTCTTAACCTCTATTAAGCCACCGAATCTTGGTGTAGTTTGTTAACAGTGATAGATAAGCAGAAAAGTTTGTACCTAATCATCAATTAACAATTACTTTAGCTTATTCGACATCTCCTGAGGAAATCACTGAAGCTAGTTGAATATATCATATCTTCCTTCATTTTGATAATGGTGTCACCAGAATATATATGTTGACTAGAAGGCAAGATATGGATTAATTGTGTGTGTGTATATTTTTTAATATTTCTGATGGCAATCATAATATTTAACACATTGTATTTTTCACACCACATTTACAACGATTTTTTCTAAATCTTTCTACCATGTGTCTAGTAAGGTCATTTGTCAGGCCTGAATTATGCCATCTTGCAGATGGTGAAACTGAGGCATAGAGGTTAGGTTAACTCCTAGGGTCACATAGCTAAGGTTTTCAGAGCACACTGGGTTTAAACAAATGTTATTCAGAAATTAAATTAATGTTAAGATGGTTATCTGTTTAATGCTTGTCACATCAACTAAACTTTAAGCTCCAAGAGGTCAGAGAACTTGTCCGTCTTCTTTAACACTTGAGGTGTAGAGCCTAGCCCAGTGCCTCGTACAGAAAACACTCACTTGTTATTAACTGAATGAATAAATGTGTAAAGAATGCTGGGGCTCTGACTAAAACCTAGGTTTCCTCATTCAGAGGTTGAGTCTCTTTTAGTCACACTCCTGAGTTATGAGAGAGGGTTTAGGTCACTTGAGAATTTCAGTCAGAAGGCATGGGCACTAATCACGCCCTCCCCTTCCCCTGTTCCCTTTCCATCAAAGCATATCTTTGTGTGAAAAATAACGTTTTTGAAAAATCTTCCTAGTCATTCTGATATACCTCCTGTTGAGAACTAAAACAACACTACCATTCTTTTTCTTAATCACATATTATTCTATGTAAAAGAAGTGCTATGAGAAAATACAATCATGTATGCTTATAAATTCTGAGAACATTAAAGTTAAAAGAAGGTAAAATAACCAAGAGATAAAGGAAAACAATGCCAGAAAAAATGCACTAAAATGCAATTAACATTATTTTTTTTGTATGTGCTTAGTGAACGTTTATCTTTTTGATTTTCAATTTTCAGTATTTTTATCATTTTTTGGTGACAATAGTTTTATAATAAAAAAGAAAATACCCCCAAAGCCCAGTACTCTGCGTTAAGGACTAAATGAATGGAAGATGGAAAGCAAAGGGAGAATCTGAGTTAACCAGTGATCGATGACATGGGAAGACAATTCACTAGGAGGTATTCAACACCTCTGAGCTGGTGGGGACTGTAGCTCCAATAAGGGTTGGTATGTAAGTTGCTTTCACTGATGCTTTTCTAAATGCTTCTGAACTCTGAAAGGCCCTTGAACTAAATGTCAGTTTCTATGAATTGGTATTGGTCTTCAGGAGCTACCAGCAGGTCAGCACACTGGCAGAGAAAAAACAAACAAATAAACAAAACAAAAAAACAAACAAAAAACCTGCTTCTCAGGATTCCCAGCCATGTACACAGTGGGAAAAACTGGCCAATACATTTAGCAAACAAATGCTACAAACCTTGTATTGCTCACTACCCCAAATTCATGGATAGGCTTTTGGATTTGAGTGTCTGAAATGCTGTGTCCCATAGTTATGGTTCATCGGTCAGGAGTAGGGTAAAGGAATATTGATACTTGAAGGTAATTAGAATAACATTTCTCTTTTGTTTCAGACAAACATAAACTTTTTCTTTCTGTAGTCAGAACTGGCCTCTCAAATACGAAGGAAAGAAAATGGGAAGAGAGGTAGAGTAAGGAAGGGGGTAGAAAAGAGAGAGAAGGCTGGGCACAGTGGCTCACGCCTGTGATCTCAGCACTTTTGAGAGGCAGAGGTGGGTGGATCACCTGAGGTCAGGGGTTTGAGACCAGCCGGGTCAACATGGTGAAACTCCGTCTCTACTAAAAATACAAAAATTAGCTGGGCATGGTGGTGTATACCTGTAATCCCAGCTACCCAGGAGACGGAGGCAGGAGAATTGCTGGAACGTGGGAGGCAGAGGCTGCAGTGAGCTGAGATTGCACCACTGCACTCCAGCCTGGGAAAAATAGTTTTCTGGAAATATATATGTATAGATTCACATACCTCAGTGAAAATATTAATGAATTAGAGTTATGTGAAAAATAAGGTGCTTTAAGAAGATTGACTAGCTCTAGTAGTCATTGTCAATTGACTGTCAATTGATGGTACATCATATACCAAATACCAAATTAGAAGATATTACCGGAAGTTGCCACATGGGTCGTCTCAGCTATAACTGAGGAAGAAGATAGAAAACTCACAGCATCCTAGGGGATGTCCGTAAATGTATAAATAGTGTCCTACACATGTCAGTTATCCTAACAGAAGGGCCAGTCTTCCAGAGAAGGTGCACTGAGATTCACAAGGATGGCTCCTAGACACCAAGAGAAAGTTTAAAGATATCCCATATAATCTCCTTATTAGGTTTGGAAGTGTGCAACTTTCAAAGATGTTATTTTTCATTTCAAACTTAACTATTATAAGTATTTGGGGAACCATAAATGTTAGGATTAAAAACATTCAAAAACTCATCTTTCAAAGACAAATCCTATTCACATTTTGGACTGTATCCTATTTTTTATTATATTTAACAGCAATTAATCTTGTTAAAGCAACATTCCATAAAAAGAATTACCTGTTTTTTTCCCACTGTTCTTGCTGTATTGCCTAAGAATGCCTACTTATCCACTTAATTCGGTAGCTCCTCTTCTAACCTCAGTGCTCCTTGCCTGTTGCCATTTTATTTTCTTCTCAGTTAGTAGTGTGTGTGTGTGTGTGTGTGTGTGTGTGTGTGTGCGCGCGCACGCGGCAGGGGGAAAAGGGAACTTTTTAGATATTTTATGTCAGGAGAAATAATTTCCTTTTTAGGATTTGAGGTATTTGAAAAATGAGTCATGTTTTTTATTTTATCTAGTGCCCTGCCCCCTCCGCTCCCTTTCTGTCTGCAGCAGCTCTGTACAGTGATATTGCCTGATTTTGAATATAACATAATTTCTTAAAGATTGCTTTTAATTTTAAACATAATAGTAATTACGACCATATAACATATTTTTATTCTTCCTCTTTCCACTTATTTTTTATACCCTAAACACTTTTATACTTTCCATAAACTTAACATCATTATTTTTAATTGTTTTTGAACCAAAGGTATACTATATTAATTTTTATTATCTCATAAAATTAATATAAGTCCAGTAAGGCTAATTTCAAATAGAAGTAAAAAGCGAAGTTTCACCACTCATCTTCTTTGTGATATATGAACAATATATATGTGTGTGTTTATATATATACACACACACATATAAATATAAAATACAAAGCAATATGTTTACACATATATACACATATATAAATATATGTGTGTGTATACATAAATATGTATGTGTGTGTATACATATATAAACATCGTTTTGTATTTTGACATTTGCTTTCTGAAGTGGGAATTTTAGATGCAAGTGTGTGAACAACAAGGTTTCCTAGGTCTTAGATTCTATCTAGAGCAATCATACTTCACAATGTTTGTCCAGCTAGCTGTCCCATATTACCTATATGATGATTATATGGGTAATATTATTTTTGTCTATTATTTAAAGCTTTTTAAAAGGTAAGTTTTTCTTACAACAAAATTAATAACAGTGTTTTGCGAGGTTTGAGCCATAAGAAGTAAAATGTATGACATTAGTACCAAAGTAAGGAGATGGAAGAATACTCTTGTTAGTTTGTTATATTGGATGTGAAATGGTATTATATCCCTTGGAGATAGGCTGTTACATACAAGTAAAAGATGTAAATTATGTATTTGAAAGCAAGCACTAAAATAACACAAAAGTTATAACTAATAGCCAAATAAAGGAGAGACAATGGAATTATTGAATATGATCAGTCAATTCAAAGGGCAGAAAAAGAGAAAAGGGAACAAAGAGCAGATGAGAGATATAAAAAACAAATTACAAGCTGATAGATTTAAACCTAAGAAAATCAATAATCACATTAAATGCAAATGATCTAAACACATTTATTTAAAAGGGAGGATCACACTGGATATAAAGAGAAGGTCCAGCTATATTCTTCTCAGAAGAAAGCTTTGGAAAACAGAAGAGAAACCACTCACTTATGATGCCAGTGCCCCATCATTGCTTTGATAGTTTGTATTTCTTTCCTTCTAGACTTTGTTTCATAGGTATGATTTACTTTGTTGCTATCGTGGTATGTATACAGCTTTCTTTTCTGCTTTCTCACTTAACAGTATGTTGCTATATGGTAATTAGCTAAAGCTCACGTTTCACAATATTCCATTCTTTCTGTAACACTTCGGAATTTAGAAGTAAACTTCCAATATGACACACAATTTTTTCAAAGCTGGCCTACATAATCAGCAATAGTATACAAAATAAGAGAGGATCTTGTTCTTAAAAAATTGAAAACACCATTTCTTACAATGCTTATCCCTGAGTAAAAGTCTTATCACAACAAAGGCTGATAACTCAATGTTCCAGTTGAGTCATAGATTCTATGGTTGTTTGAATCTGTGTATGTGAAACCCATGGATATGAAGGGCCAACTGTGTGTGTGTGTGCACGTGTATGTGTGTGCATGTATGTGTATATGTATTTTTTAATCTTTGAAATTTATGTTCATATTTGGTGCTTTAATGTCACATAGTATATATTATTACATACTATTCAAAGTTGTGAAATTTTGAATAAGTAGCTGCATTTGCATGATTGAGTGTGAAATTAAAAGATGATCTGTAAGCATATTTTCAAAAGTTAGATGAGTGAAAGTGTGTTAATGCCTGGCAATAGTACAAAGAGGGTAATACAGTTAGAAATAATATAAAAGTTATTGACATTTGGGGTCCTAGTGAAAATATTTATGGTTTTGGAAGTTAATTTGTCATTAACTGATCGACAATTAATATAATTAGAAAACTTGAGAATATTATCAGGTTAGTGCTAAACACAGTACCTATTAAATTGTGAATAAACTTGCTTTTAAAATAGTAAAAACGGGTCTATCATATTATGTCATGAAACACTGTTGATATTCTTTTCATTCATTGGGATTTAATTATATTTTTATTTTAGTATGAACATAAAATTTATGATAAGATTCTATAGATTCAACTACATATCCTTAAAAACATATTTTTTCACAGTCGACATGGAAATATAATTTCAAAGGAAAAAATTTAGAAGTAGGATTATTAAGTAAAAGTCTAGGAACAATTTTTATGACTCTTGATGCATTTGCCAACTTTACTTTTTAAAGTGGTTGAACCAATTTACCCTTGTGAGTATGCAATCATCTGTGAGTATGGAAGTTCCACTTAAACTTTGTCAGCATTTGGTAGTGGTATCAGTTTTAGTTTTTGCTTAGCTATCAGATTTCTTCTTATTTTAATTTGAGTACATTAATAAGGAGTTGAGTATTTGAAGGTACCCCACCTATAAACGGTTTCAATTGTTAGAAAATTGTATTTATAACTTGCTGAGATATGTTTGTTATAACACACTCCCTTTTAGCCTAGATCAGGATTATTATAGAACACTATTTTCTCTTTTGAATAAAAATCAATAAATGTATCATCTCCAGTATTAAAATAAAAAACAAATTCAAGGTTTTAGCAGAAAGTAATTTTCTAGAAAGAAATTGCACAGGCTGGAGATGGAGGCTAGGTGCTGACATTTTTTCTCTTCACTATCATTTCTGTCTTAGTGTTTTCATTCTGTCATGAGAACTACCATTACCTTGTCAAGCCACCAACCTCCCAATATGCCTTTAAAACTTGGTGAGCATGGACTGAAAGTCCTTTCCCTTAGATTGTCTTAGCACCACTAAAGACAGAAAGAAAATAATTTGGGAGGCACCTTAGCATTTATTCTATTTTTTTTTACATGAACATGTCATAAAATTCAAATGTACAAAAAAGTACACACTGTAAATTAGAAAGCATGTTTTCATCCCACTTTTCCTTCTCAAAGATAAGTAGTGTTACCTTTTAATGTACGTACAAGCAAATTCTGCTCCTTCCTCCTCAGCTCCATATAAATGATTGTATTTTTTGTCTGTCTGCTTGGAAAGGATAAAAAGTTTTGGCTTCAGCAGAGACTTAGTAAATGGCACAGCCAGACTCAAAACTATCTATGTGACTTTCAGTAAAAGCAGCTCACGTCTCTGAAGTTTAATTTTTTTTATTTGTAAAAATGAAGGAAATTGTTACCTCAGAGGGTTGCTTACCTCAAAAAAGTACAAATAAACCAATTCCTGTAACATAGAGGGTGTGTAATAAATTATAGTTAACACATTAGTTATTATTGTATATATTATTGCTATTTTAATTAATTTCATTGTTAAGAGAGAGCAAAACCCAGAAATGATTAGAGATCATTCTAAAAGCATAACCAAAGAAAAGTATCCTTGGTAAGAGATTCTGGTTCTAAATGTCAGAACAATGAGCAAATAGCATTAGTTGGTTTTTAATCCCCATAGATGTAAGGAACCGCTTTCTTGTTCTTATCTAGATTTATTTCCTCCCATAATATAATTGTTCACAGCATCCTCTCTTAAAATAAATAGAAAAAACCACTTGGGTTCAAAATCTCTAACCCCTTAGCTTTCTTTCTCTGCTTATATTAGAGAAACTTGCTAACTGACTTTCCACATGTTTTGTAATAAGATATGTCAACGCCACTCATCACTGGGGATTATTTATGAAGACTTGCTATTGAGAAACTGTTTCCCCACGAAAAGAAGTGATTATAAAATGATCACACGTTATCCATGCAAGACCCAAGAGAAAAAGCTCTAACTCATGTCTGGTGATTAGCAGAGTACTTCATATAGATAGGTACTCATTAAGTAATTATCGAGGAAATGAATTGCTGGCACACAAAGCAATCGGAAACTCTCACTACAGCAACTTGACTATGGTTGGCACATGTCCTAATTCTTCTTCTTAAAAAAAAATCCACGGCCCTTTCACTATTCTTAGGAAATGAGCATCTCTCACTTCCTTAGTCTTCTCCTCTACATGTTTGTCACTTGGACTCATTATACAAAGAAACAAAGATAAAGAGTGTTGCACACAAACAAAACAAAAAAATCAGCAAAGCAAAACTCCAGAGGTTCTGCATACTGACCTCACAGAAGGAAACAATTAATAGAGTGAAAAGACAGTCTACAAATTGTGAAAAAAATCTGCAAATAATTCATTGGATCGGGGCTAATATTGAAAATATACAAGGAACTCAAACTCCTTAATAGCAAGAAAATGACCCCATTAAATGTACACAAGGGGCTTGAATTGAGATTCTCAAAAGAAGACATACAAATGGCCAATAGATATATGAAAAGATGTTCACAGAATGCACCAGTTTTATTTCTTGATTTGAACGTTCTATTTGTACCATATGATATTGTATTAGCTATTTTCAGGTGTGGAAATCTTCTTTGTTAATATTGATGTATTTAAATTTTTTAAAGGTTTACTTTTTTGACAAATTATAATTGTATGTACTATGGAGTACAATGCTAATTTTGATATATGTATGCATTGTAGAATGATCAAATAAGGGAATTAGTATATGTATTACTTCAAAAATTTCCTATTTCTTTGTGGTAAGGACATTTAAAATCCTCTCTTTTAGCTATTTTGAAATATACAATACATTATTATTAACCATAGTCACCTTGCTGTGCAACAGAAACCAGAACTTATTCTTCTTATCAAACTGTAATTTTGTACCCGTTGACCAACGTCTCCCTTTTCCCCATCCACTTTCCCTTCAGCACCTGCCCCAGCCTCTTCTAACCACCATTTTACTCTCTACTTCTAAGAGTTTGACTTTGTAAGTTTCCACATGTAAGTGACATTATACAGTATTTGTCTTTCCATGTGTGGCTTATTTCATTTAAAATTATGTACTCTAGGTTCATCAATGTTGTTGCAGATGCTGGAGTCTGCTGTATTTAAAAGCTGAATAGTATTCTACTGTGTCTATATAACATTTTAAAAATCAGTTCATCCATTGATAGATATTTTCATTTTTTTTCCTCATCTTGGTTATAGTGAATAATGCTGCAATGAACATGGGAGTGTAGATATCTTTTTGGCAAACTTATTTCCACTCTTTTGGGTATATACCCAATAGTGGGATTGCTGGATCATATGTTAATCCTACTTTTAACTTTTTGAAGAACTTCTGTACTGTTTTTTAATATGGCTACTAGTTTATAATACTAAATGGAATTGCATCAAACTAAAATGCTTCTGTACAGCAAAGGAAACAATTAATAGAGTGAAAAGACAGTCTACAAATTGTGAAAAAAATCTGCAAATAATTCATTGGATCGGGGCTAATATTGAAAATATACAAGGAACTCAAACTCCTTAATAGCAAGAAAATGACCCCATTAAATGTACACAAGGGGCTTGAATTGAGATTCTCAAAAGAAGACATACAAATGGCCAATAGATATATGAAAAGATGTTCAACGTTTCTAATCATCAGATAGTGCAAATTACAACCACAATAACATATTACTTCATACCTATTAGATTGGCTATTATCAAAAAGAAGAAAGAATAAGTTTTCAACATTAATAATTTTCTGCCTTTCTTTGCACTCTCCTACCCTTCTGAAAACAAAAGAGAGGAAATTGAAGACTGTTTCTTCTCCATTGGTCATCTCAGGTTTGTTTGTTTGCTTACTTTTCTCAGCAAAGAAAGAAAAATCAGGAACAAAAATATTGTATATAAGTTATGAAACTGCTTTAAACAAATCTCTCTCTCTTCTCTTTCTCATTTAAAAGTAATTTTTTTTATTATACTTTAAGTTCTAGGGTACATGTGCACAATGTGCAGGTTTGTTACATATGTATACATGTGCCATGTTGGCGTGCTGCACCCATCAACTCGTCATTTACATTAGGTACATCTCCTAATGCTATCCCTCCCCCCCTCCCCTTCCCCCTCCCCACAATAAGCCCTGGTGTGTGATGTTCCCCTTCCTGTGTCCAAGTGATCTGATTGTTCAATTCCCACCTATGAGTGAGAGTGAAGGTAATTCTTATTGTGCCATTTGCTTATTCCTAAATCCTGTTATGGGCAGAATATTGTACTACAACCATCATGTGAAATTCTTTCTACATTTTCTGTTGAGAAATGTAATTTTCATTTATAGGATATGTGATAAGAAAGCATGTAATGTATATTGTATATGTAAAGACTAGACTTGTGATAATATTCATAAATAAGTAACTCTCAGCAAATCCATTAATTAAAATCATCCTAATATTTCTATTGTGAAGGATAATGAAGGTAGCAATTTAGCTTCCCTTCTTACTCTGTGTCTTAATAAGATTGTTATTGGAGTGATTGCTACACAGTGATACCAGGAAATTTGCAATTGATTTTTATTTACATGAGTGTTCTTTTTCTCATTCAAGAATATTGTCTCAGATAAGCAGTAATTACTGGAATCAAGAAATTCTTCATTACAAGAAACTAAATAATATTGCTGATAATGGAAGGATGATCTCAGTGGATGAGTTCACTAATATCTGTCTTTTTTTCCAAACCTAAAATTCTTCTCTTGTATTTTAACATTTCTATGCTAAAAGAATAGTACTTCTATTGTGTAAAAATTAATGTGTACATTATAAAAGTTCCAAATATAAAAATATGACTCCTGTGGAATGAGTCTTAATTTGGTAAAAAATGTTCTGGAACATGCTGAAGTGTCCCTTTGTTTGTAGTCTTTTCACAGTGTTAGATCAAAATGGGAAAGGAAAGGGGTAAGAAGACAGTGATAAGGAAGCTATAGAGCACATGTTTTAACATTCAAAGATTAGCACATATTTTTAGACGAATAAACATGAACTTATAGGGAAAAGAATATTTGAAATTATGGCTGTCATTGAAAATGTGAACGATAAGTCATATATATTCTTTTTTTACTTTTATGGTCTTCTATAAAAAAATCTAAAACCATGAAAAGTTAAAAAGTATCACAATTAGATTTCTTTTTGCTTACATAAATATTTTAATGACCAAACATATCTGCTTAATAAGCACCAATTTACTAATCAAAATGTTACATGTGCTAAGGAAGAAAACGTGTTTATATACTCTCTGACGGAGCGGAATATTACTCAATTTTATCTTGTAGTTTTTTCAACAGTGACTAAATTCCAAAATTTTATCTGTTTCAAATGTATTTTCAAATGAGCTGGAAGATACAAATAAACTATAATTCAGGCTACATATTGGACCACTGGGGGCAATAACACAGATTAATAGAAAGGAATCTTAGAAGGAGTAGCAATTTCCTGAGTGACTTAATTTTGTAGCAATAAGTAGTATTTAATTTAAAATGAGCCTCCGCTTGCTTATCAGTTTGTTTTACTAAAATAGAGGCAAAATAGAGGACAACCTGGCATGGGCAAGTAGTCCTCAGCGACAGTATGAAAAAACCATTAGTGTTTCATAAAATTTTTATGGACTTGAATAAAGGTGAGGAATGATTATTTCAACACTTAGTCTACTGTCCATCATATAGTGCCAATCAGTTAATGTCAAATAAAAGAGTGGATGAGTGAACAACTGTCAGAATGAGCAAACACACTGGCGAGCAGAGCTTGAGTTTAGGCAGCAGTGCTATGATTCTTCTTTGAAGATCATCAATCTACTTTGTCTCTCAGTTTCTGAACACTGTAGTTGCAAATAAACATGAGGAAGCTTAATCATATTTATTTCTGTCTTTATTTATTTATATTTGATGCAATATATGATATAGTTAGAGGATGGGGCATGAAAATATAATACACACCCATGACCTCACCATCCAACCTGAAGAACCTAAGGACAAGAACTGGGCCTCAACTGCAAAAGCTAGTTTTGTTATTCTTTTATCCTGTCTTTGGGCAGGGGTAGCCATTATACATTTAAAAAATAGTTTTACTACATATTTATGTTTTTGTAAGTAATAATTTGTTTTGTTTTGCTTTTTGTTAGCTTTATGAAACTCCTATCATACTAGAAGTGATTATTTACCTAAATTATTAACTTTGGTTTACAAAGGTAAAAAGTATATTCACTCTTACCATTGCAAAATATGTATAAAGTGATTGTTCACTCTCCTGTGGGTGAATAGTTGAGTTGGCTACCGTTATGTACAAATATATGTATACATTCATGTTGGCCATTACCATGTTGTTATAACAGCATTTATTTATTGATAAATATGCTCCTAAAGTACAAACTCCACTCAGGCAGGAGTGTTTGTATTCTTCTTCTTTTTTTTTTTTTTTAACCTAGAAAGGTGTACAATTTGTAATGAGCACTCAATAAATGCTTGTCATGGTTGTTGAAAGAAAAGAAAAAACAAAAATACCGTATGTGATTCCTACATGTACATGTGCAAGAGTCTTCCTATAATATATATATAGTGTTCCACATTTTGCTCACATGTTCCGCAACAGAATTTTGAAAATCTGTGTGATTCTTTACACATTTTAAAGTTGATATTTAATTTGTAATCAACTGTTAAGTGATTGCAAATGATATAATTTGTGGTATGTTTATATATTGACATTTTAAATTAATACTGTAATATAACTCATTTATATGGATACAATGAATTCAAATGGTCATAATCTTTTACTCATCATCATTTACTTATAACATGCAGAAATAAAGGTATTTTCTAAACCAGAAATTTTGTATATTTTCTCCTAAACTCATTTCCATTTCACTTCTTCCACAAAATTTTATCCTAATGCAATATATAGTTGCACTTATATTGCCTATATTGACACCCTCTTATATGTTGCAACAAAAATTAATATATAAATACATATATAAATAAATACATAAATATGTATATAAATTTGATTTAAAAATTTGCTATGCCTTTAAGACTCTTACATGTTAATTTTTTTGGATTTAGTTATCATAACAACTATTAGCAAACAATTGGTTAAAGCTATTTCAAAAATAATTACCACATATTTATTACCAAACATAATGTAAAACTTTATAGAAATGCATCTCTTGAGATGGTTGGGGCTGTAATTTTTCTATTTGTTCCTGGTTCTTGGATGACTATCACCTACTACTGAATGAAACAGGATTCCGTGGAAATTCAGACTAAGATAAGTTATTAGGCTACCAGTAAAGTGCAGGGTTTACATAAAGTGTTAAAATGGTCACTGCTAAGTGCGTATTGTGTATAGTAGAATCCACTTTCTCTTCCCATAGGAATAAAATCAGCAAATAAGAAAAGTGGTTGACAAGTTACAAAAAATATATTTATTACGAAGTAAAAAAAATAAGGCTTTTAGGTATCCAGTGGTGTTTGGGGAGTAAAATGCAGAAGACTGTTTCTCCTGTGAGTAATAAACAGTTAAAAATTATAAAAACAATGTTTTTTACTTCTAATATATGTACCATTTCCTCAAATATTTAATGCTGACATGTCAGAATTAAAGATAAACACTTTTAACTTTAATTCTTTGAAATTATACAAAATATTCAGTTGAGACACAGTCTCAGACAATTTCAGGGCATGAGATTTGGAGAACATTGTTTTAATTTTAGGGCACTTTTTCAATACATTCCGAATATTTTAATTCAAAGCTAGATTGTGCAATAAGGCATGGAGCCGCAGGTTGCCTATGTTGCTGTCTTTGGTGTTTCTTACTCTCACACTTTTTTTGCTCTTTTGAGTCTCTCCCTCAAGTACAATGCCTTCTCCCATAATTACTGGATGAAAAAGTGAGACCGTTAAGTGAAATTGTCATCACTCTCATCCCACTCTACAATAAATATGAATTCACTGCAGTCTAATGTGTGTGTGTGTGTGTGTGTGTGTGTGTGTGTGTGTGTGTGTGGCAGGGGGGATATTTCTAATGCCCACTTTGTCTTTAATAGAAGCACATCTATACATGATTGAAAAAGGCACAAAGCCATAAGCTTGTTCATGTTACAATCATTAAAGTTGAATTTTCTGTCCCCGGTATTATAAATTGTTCCCATTATGTAGATTTCTTGAAGTTTGTACCATTTATGATAAATTATTCTTATGAAATAAAGATGTGTGAGAAAGTTTTTTTAATAAACTGGAAGAAATTGTGATTTTTGAATAGAGGGATGAAAATAATTGTCAATACATGTCTAGCTTCTACTAAAGACATTCTCAGACAGATGGCGTTAGAATACATATATCACATATGGAAGTTGGGGATCTAACAATTTATTTCCTTAAAACTGTGTAGGTAAGAAACTCATTGTGTACCCCACAGTTACACATGTACTAGTTTGAAGACTTCTGATACGTACCTGGGAACGGATTGTCCCATCATGGGATATGCCCCTTTATAACTGCCAAATTATTTACTTAGCTACTCCAATCAGAGAGTACAAGACGTCTCATTTTTTCCCATATCTTTGTCAATACTTATTACCAGATTTATTAATTTTAGATAATCTAGTAGTTATAAAGGGAAATTAGATTTTGGTATTAAATAGAATTTTCATGATTACAAATTTACTAATGAGGTAGAACATCTTTCCTTATGTTTATTTTCGTTTCATGGTTCCTCATCAGTGCAATACCAATGCATGTCTCTTTGTTCATTTTTCTACTGGGTCATTTGCCTTTTCATTACTGTTTTGTAGAACTTTTTTTCTGGATATGTTTGTTGTACATGTTGCAAATATCTTTTCTTAGTTTTTGGTTAATCTTTTCAGTTTTTTAAAAAATGGAATCTTTTGATGAACAGTAGTTCTCAATGTAATGCACTCTAATTGATCTTTACTTTTTTTCTTTAATGATTAGAGCTTTTTGTTTTCAGTTAAAAAATCTTTTCTACTCATAGTTTGTAAAGATATCTTGCTCCTGTACAATTTATAAAAGCTTTCTAAAAGTTTCTTATTTTACATTTAAGTCTTTAATCCATCTGGAATTGATTTTTTGGTGTGGTTTGAAGTAGAGATCCAATTTCGGTTTTTGCATCATTATCCAGTACTGTTTATTGTTTAGCGCATCTCTTGGCTAATGATCTGCAGTGGTATCTCTCTGTGTTAGACATTAAGGTGTGTGTGTGTCTGTGTGTGTGTGTTTCTGGACTTTCTTTTCTTTTATTTGCTTTCTATCCCTATGCAAGTACTTCATTCTTTTTAGTTTTATGTATTGTAACAAGTATGGCTATCTGAGACAGATTAAAAGGGACAGCAATTTTTTTTACATATTTCCATTAGATGGAAGAATATGATGCCTACGATTAAAAATTATGCTGCCCTATAATTGTTTTGACCAATGGAATATGACTCCAGAACTAGACCTTAGGGTACCTTCCAGTTTCCAGTGTGACCTGAGGGATCCCTGTGCCACCAAGAAAGACATCTAGGTTCCCTGCTGGAGTGGCCAGATGGTGAGACCTTAACAACTACATGCAGAGGGAGAAGGAGCCAGCTAAATCCACACGACTGGATGTTCCTGCTAAGGTAATACATATTTGATTGAAGCTGTCTTGGATCCTCCAGAACAATTAACATCTAACTGGGTACCACTGAGTGATCCTGGTTATGGCTTCCTGATATGTCAATTTGTTCACCCTGTGGATAGCAGCTTCAGCCTATGCCTGTGGAGTTCCAGCCTGCATATGGTCTTCCCTTCCTGGTTTCCTGTTGGTATAGACTTTGGACTTAGCCCTCAAAATTGCATAAGCTAAGTTCCTTGTAATAAATAAATATTTGTAATAATTTCCTGCTGAGTCCACTTCTCTGATTTGAAATTTACTGATATACTAGCCAGGTCCAGCTCAAATTCTTGACCCATAAAATCCTAAGATTAACAAAATAGTTGTGTTAAGCCACTGAATTTAAGATTGTTTGCTATACAGCAATAGAAAACCAAAACAATATTTCATAAAGCAAGTTATTGGAATTTTAAAAAATGAATATCTTAGCTATTCCTGTTTTTTTTTTATACAAATATTAAAGTCAACTTATCCATTTTCTTTACAAACTCTATTGGTATTTTGATGGGAATTGAATTACATTCATAGACCAGTATTAGGAGAATGACAATTATAATATTGAATCTTCCTATCCATCTACCTATTTTTCTATTTAATCCTTTAATGTTTTTCAATAATGTTTCAAATTTTCCTCCAAAGGGTATATTATATACTTTTGTCATGTTTTTCTAGATATTTGATTTTTTTATTGCTCTTATGTCTAGGTATTTTATTATAATTTAAAAGTCTACTTGTTTCTATGGGTGGTAAATTAGTTTTATATACTAATCTTACATTTCTACAACCATGTTGAACTCATTAATTATAATACATAGCCTAAATAACTTAAGTTTTCCATCTTGCTTTTATCCTCTCTCTTTATCCCATGCCTTCTCTTCATAGACTAAATGGGAGGTGAATAGAGACGAAAAGCTGATTTAAAGTTTGCCCATGGTCTGAGGGCTCTGGGAAGACTGGCAAAAAGCAGATGAAGTTTATCTTTCATGCTATACTACCCTTTAGATGTCCTGCACTTTCTGTGGTCATTTATTTCCCTTTTGAGTGTCCCATGTTCTTATGTGGAGACAGTCTTAGAGGAAATGAAACTCATAAAATTGATCCTAAGGAATTCATGGCTTACGTGATACCCATACATAGCAGATTGTTTTTTCAAAGATTGCTCTCTTGCTCTTTTGCTCTCTCTCTCTCTGTCTCTGTCTCTGTCTCTGTGTGTGTGTGTGTGTGTGAGTCCTATCCAATATGCTCTTATTTCATTAACCAAAATATTTTTTAAAATGTACCCATATATAACTAGTCATTTTTTTTATTGCTAAGTAGCATTTCATTGTATGATTTTATCACAGTCAATACTTCTCTTTATGGACATCTGGTAATGTGAACAATGCTGATATAAACATTTTTGTGCAATACCTTTTTAAAACATCCATTTTTAATTTTTTATTCAGATAAATATCTGTGAGAATAATTGCTGGGCCCTAGGGAAATTACATATTCAACTTTTAAAGAAATGACCTAACCATTTTGAAAGTGGTCGCACTATGTCCTCTTGCATGAGCAATGTATGGCAATTCTGTTTACTCCACATCCTCACCAACATTTGGTGTTGCTGTTATTTTTCATTTTAGCCATTTTGATGGGTGATATCTAATTGCGGTTTTAATTTGCATTTCCCTGAGATGAATATTAAGCGCTTTATTGTGTACTTATTGGCCTTTTTATATACTGTTTTGTGAAGTCTATTCAAGTGTTTTGTCCATTTATTTTGTGGGTTGTTTGTATTTTTTATTACTGAGCATGGATAATTTTTGTATATTCTGAAAACCAAGTTTTGTCAGATATTTATGCCACACGTATTTTCTCCCAGTTTATAGTTTTCCTGTTTATTTTTTGACGGTATGTTCTACTGAGCAGAACTTTTCAATTTTGATTAGGATCAATTTTTAATTTAATCGTGTATTAACAATAAGCAGTAGAAAAGAGGAAAGAGGTGGCCAGGTGCGGTGGCTCATGCCTGTAATCCCAGCACTTTGGGGGTCCGAGGCAAGCGGATCACCTGAGGTCGGGAGTTCGAAACCAGTCTGACCAACATGGAGAAACCCTGTCTCTACTAAAAATATAAAATTAGCTGGGTGTGGTGGCACATGCCTGTAATCCCAGCTACTTGGGAGGCTGAGGCAGGAGAATTGCTTGAACCCGGGAGGCGGAGATTGCGATGGTTGAGATTGCACCATTGCACTCAAACTCCATCTCAAAAAAAAAAAAAAAAAAAAAGGGAAAAGAGGTAAATTTTCAGCCTAACTTACTAAGATGTCATTGCATAAAAGACCAAAGATGAGACCTTTGTGTTTTCTTGTCATTAATTTATGTTTTCAAAAATACACAGAGGTAAATGTAATTAATTTTTCAATGTATTTAGAATAGCAATGTAACTTCACCTTTCTGCTTAGCTTTGATGAAAAGTTTTTGTAAACAAAAGTGATATTTCTTTTCAAATGTAGATTTCTTGAAATTATACCTGTAATGAATTTATATAAAAATACGAATATACCAGTTGAGAGAACAAAATCACCTTAAGGAAAACAACATTTTGAAATTGAGCTAAACAATGGATATAAAGTTTACTTAAAATGAAAGATCAAGGATTGTAAAAGTCCTTCCCTAAGGAATGTGTGTGTCTCTGTGGGGTGTGTGTGTGTGTACATGTGTGTGTGTGCATGTGCACAGCATGTTTATGTGTGTTTACACTTTAGTAGAGATCATCCTGGCCTTGTCCTTCCTTTCAAATTGTCATACCCCTCAGACCACGAGGTACCAGCCCAACATCCCCGCACGGCCATCTTCAGACTCTTTAAGGGAGATAGTAAAGAAAAAAAAGGAATCAGTTATAATTTGGATTTGTCTCTTTCTATGACAATGCACTGATCTTTTAATCAGACCAATGCGTCCTGTGGTTTTAGTTAATGAATAAGAATGCATAAATGATTGTATATGAACTCTGTGTTAGAAAAGGGTTATCACCTTGAAGCAAAACTCGAATAGCCTGCCTCTAATAACATCAAGTTAGGCTTGCAATTTACAAACGATCGTTTCAAAGATGTTTTAAATTGTTTTTATTTTGATTACATTACATGATTAAAAGCCTGAAACTGGTAAGATTCAGCCAAAGGTGAGGAAAAAAACAAGACCTAAGCAGAGTTAATAGCAAGTACCACTGGCATATTTAATGAGATCAAATTTGATCTTATTTATAAATGCATTAAATGGTTCATCTGCATTTTCTATTGAGTGTCAGGGCAGCGTATAATTAAGAAAAATTGTAATTGTAGAGTATTCTATCATTTGCTTAACAATCTTCCTACACTTTGTTTAACGTTCTTTAAAATGATTCATTCTTTGGAAAGGGTTATGTTCCTTTTCAAAGAGGGCTAGTTATGTCTAAGGACAGGATTCAAAATTATAGTGGTTGGTTTTATGTAGATGTTATAAATTAGTAAATAACTATTAGCTGGTTATCCAATTAAAGGAGTGTAGGTTAGGATAATTTATGCAATTGGAGAAAGGGAAAAACTGCTGAGGAAAAAAAGAAATAAAATATATTTTTTCTTTATGTTTCATTTGTATACTAGAATCATACTGCTATGGGTACCATTCCATTTGTATTTGGCCTCAAATTAGAAAAAAAAGCATGAGTCAGTTATAAACATGATTTGAATAGATAGATAAAATAATATGTTTAACCTTTGGTAAGGGCAACTGTTAAGGACTAAATTGTGTTTTCTTAAAATTCATATGCTGAAGACCTAACCCTCAGTGTGATAGTATTTTGA
The DNA here is from genome assembly GCF_002776525.5 of Piliocolobus tephrosceles. Classification (NCBI taxonomy): domain Eukaryota; kingdom Metazoa; phylum Chordata; class Mammalia; order Primates; family Cercopithecidae; genus Piliocolobus; species Piliocolobus tephrosceles. Next base: position 1,150,451 of record NW_022302087.1, on the reverse strand, counting down.
GATAGGGGATTTAAGGGAATAATTAAATTTAAATTAGGTCATAAGTGTGAGGCCTCAGTCCAGTAGGACTGATGTCCATAAGAGAAGAGAAAGAAACATCAGGAGGGCGTGCACAGTGGAAAGGCCATGTGAGGACAGGGCGAGAAGGTGGCTGTCTGCAAATCAGGAAGAGAGGCCTCACTGCAAATCAACTCTGCAGGCATCTTGATACTAGACTTACAGCCATCAGAATGTGAGAAAATACGTTTCTGTTTTTTAAGGTATCTAGTCTGTGGTGTTTTGTTATGGTAGCCCAAGCAGACTAATACAGGAGATGAGTAGAATCTAGCCTCCAAGTTTTAATATCAATTCTATACATTAGAGTAAATGAAACCTGTAACAGTTGGACACAGCCAACCTTACTTTACTTTTATATTTATAAGTAATATTATGTTACTTAATATGTGCCAACATTTAAAATAAGCTGTATCTAATATCTTTTAGTTTATAAAATATTTTTACATTCATTAACTCATTTGATTATGAAGAAATATGATGTTCTTGGATCTTCATATTTTGATCTCCTAATAAAATCAGTTAATATGAGTGTGAAATCTCTAAATAAGGAATAGCATGTTAGCATCCTGCTTTACAGCCAAGGAGGCAATGGAAAGAAAATGAATTTGTTAATAAAATAGAGCCTTGCTTCTGAAAGTGTGGTTCATAGATCAGCTGCATTAGCATCACCCAAAAATTGTAAAAAAGACAGCATCTTGGGGCCTATCTAGATGCATGAATCAAGATTCAAATTTTAACATGATCCAAAATTGCAAAGTTTATAAAGCATTGGCTTAGAGCACAGAGTAATAAATTAATTTGCTACATGAACTAAAGTGACAGGCAGACTAACTAAGAGAAAATGCAAGGTATGCACCACCAAGGGCCTTAATAGTAAAGGCAACATTTGCTTTGAGTGGAGAAAATTGTTGGTTGGTTTTTTTTTTTTCTTTTTTCCATTAGAAGGAATTAGGTTTACAGAGAGAATAAAGTGAATAGTGTCACCTAGGTAGGAGGGAGAATATATGACTGGGAAGGGTATCCTGGACTTTGGTGGTTTTTTTTTTTTTTTTTTGGAATTAGATTTATAAATCAATGCCAGATATGACAGTGATTAGGGACAAAAACCATACATCCCATTTTATTTCACATACTTGACCATTATCTGCCTCCACAATGAAAAGAAATGTAGAGATTCTTTTAACAAAGTCAATTGTTTTTAGATGTTGTTTAAAATTTTATTCAACTTAATCAATTTATATTTTGGTGTGGGGTATGAGGTAAGAATTATATGAGTTTTTCCCTCCAATTCTTAATGAAAAATTTCAATACAATTCATCATATTTTTAATTCACTTAAACCTTAAGTTTATACTAAATTATTGTCTTTTCTTGTATTTTTATGTATTCTATTACACTACAATTTTTTTTTCCCAGCACTAATACCACACTGTTTGACTTTCCAAAGCTCTGGAAGATGGTTAATGTATGCTAATGTTAATTTTCAATTATTACTATTTTTCAACTTTAAAAAATCTCATTTGGTTTAAGTGAGAGTTAGCACTATCTTAGCATGTTTCCGAAATATTCTGTTTGTGTTTTGAATGGAATTGCTTTCAATTTACAATTAACTTTGGGAATAATTAGTATCTTCTCAGTATCCAGAAACGTGGTGTTACTCAAGTATTTTATTTTCCTCAGTCAACTTGATTGTTATTTATTCATATGGACAAAACTTAAAACATTTAGTTAATTGGTTAGGAATACTCACTACAATAGATACACAGAAATCTGTTAGTTGCTTGAAATTGCTAATTTAATATATTAAAAATTGGTTTCCTAGCTAAACAGCTTAAATATTAATTATATGCCTTCTATAACATTATATTACATAAATTATAAATTGGGTTTTTGTGATTAACTCTTAAAATATTCTAGAATTTTCTCCAGAGAGGCAGGTTTTAGTAGATATGTGTTTCACATACCACTGTTTTAATCCCTGGACTAATTATCCAAGATTTACTTGTGTTCTGCTACATCTATAAAAAAAACTCAGGGGTTAATTTAACATCTTAAAATGAATTAATGTACTACATCATGTTAATAGAATAAAGAAAAAACCCACAAGATTATTTTAATCAGCTCATAAAAAGCATTTGACAAAATTCAGTATCAATTCATGATAAAAGCAGTCATCAAACTACTAGCAGAAGAGAACTACCTTAAACTGATAAGGGTCATCCATGAAAACCCCACAGCTATTGTAACATCCTACTTAATTGTGAAAGACCAAATGCTTTCTTCTTAAGATCAGTAAATAGACAGGATGTTCATTCTAACTACTCTATTAAACATTTTACTAGAGGTTCTACCCAGGGCAATTAGGCAAGAAAATGAAATCAAAGTCATCTCGATTGGGAAGAATGAAATAAAACGATTGCTATTTGCAGATGACAGGATCTTGTATGTAGAAAATTCTATAGGAATCCATGTAAACACAAAATTTATTGGAACTAAAAAAACAGCCATTCAGCAATGTTACATGGTACAAGGTCAAGACATAAAAATAAATTACATTTTTATATACTAACAGAAAATAATCTGAAAATGAAATTAAGAAAACAATTGCAATTACAATAACATCAAATACATAAGCCAGGCACAGGAAGACAAATATTGCATGTTCTCATATGTGGGAACTAAAAACACTGATCTTATAGAATTAGAGAGTAGAATGATGGTTACCAGAGGCTAAGAAGGATAATGGGGAGAGGGTGATAAAGAGGGGTTGGGTACAAAACACAATTAGTAGATATAAGGGACAGTAGATATGGGGACAAAAACACAGTAGATAATAAGATCTAATCAGTAGCACAATAGGGTGGCTATCGTTATAGATAATTTATTGTATATTTCAAAATAACTAGAGGAGTAGACTACATGAAATTTAAACAATATACGAAAATAGTTCTACCAAGAAGATATACAAATGACTAGTAAGCACATGAAAAGATGTTCAACATCATTAACCATTAGGAAAATGCAAATCAAAGTCACAATGAGAAACCTCCAAACTACAACGGAATACCACATTACATGCACTAGGATGGCTATAATTTGAAAATAACAGATAGTAAGTATTGATAAGGATGTAGTCATAGAAATTGAAACCCTCAAACACTACTGGTATGGAATGTAAAGCAGTGCCACCATTTTAGAAAACAATTTGACAGTTTTTCAAAAGATTATACATACAGTTACCTTACGAACCAGCAATTCCTCTCTTATGGCATATACCCCAAATAAATAAAATATATGTTCATAGAAAACCTGATACAAATACTTATAGAAGCATTATTAATAATAGCTAAAAGTAGAAAAATCTAAATGTCTATCAACTGATGAATGAATAAAATGTGGTATATCTATACAGTGGAATATTATTAAGTGATATACATAATGAAGACATATAGATCCTACATATAGACTAACTTTGAAAACATTTTGCCAAATGAAAGATGCTAGTCACAAAATACCACATATTGTATCATTCCACATACTTAGTATATGACATGTCCAGAATACACAGATCTACAGAGACAGAAAGTAGATTCCCTGTGGCTTAGGACTAGAGATTTGGAGGGAAATAGGGAGAGACTGTGAAGCAGTACAGAGTTTCCTTTTGGGGTGATGAAAATGTTCTAAAATTGACTGTGGTTATGGTTGCGTAACCATGTGAACATGCCAGAAAACATTGAATTGTATACTTTAAACTGGTGAGATGTATGCTATGTAAATTTTATCTCAATAAAAGTGTTATATTAATACAAATCTCAGGGTTGTCTTTCTCCATCATAGACCAACAAAAAAATTCTACCCAGGAACTCAGGGGCTAATAAGCAAGAGTTTCCATTGTTGTTTTCTTAAGTAGTGATCTGTCAAGCATGTTTTATTTACTTCTGTGTTATTTTTGCCTTTTCTGTAAACTTTTCTATTGTATGCTAAACACAAAACTATTCCTAACTTCTTTACATCCTTAAATGATTATCTTAATAAATTATGTTAAGTATTGGTTATGAAAAATGTAAAATTAAAAGCTAAAATATTTTCTAGAATAATAATCAAACTTGTTATTTGAAAGCAGAAAATGAGTGAAATATAATTTGACAAACTGAAAAAGAAAAAAATATAGAATCTATAAATTTAGGTCCAGAAAACAATAGAAACACTTTGAAACTGAAATAGTAACACTTTTATTAAAACAGAATTTCAGAGATAAATTTCGATGTAATTTTGACTCATCTAACAGATATTAAAAATTTCATTTAAACTGTAGCTGCCAAATGAATTGACCTGAAAAGAATCACGAAGCTCAGATCACTCAGAAATGCAGGCCCTTTAATTTCCATTTTCAGGTAACATCTTAATTATTTCTTACTATGTCATTGTATCTGAAGAGGAAGTTCATGGTCATGTATGGCAGGCTAAATCAATTAGAGTTGTAAATCCGTTAATGCTCTCCGGCCTTAAATAGTTCTCTTTGAGACTGGGTGTGGTGGTTCACACCTGTAATCCCAGCACTTTGGGATGCCAAGGCAGGTGGATCACCTGAGGTCAGGAGTTTGAGACCAGCCTGACCAACATGGTGAAACCCTGTCTCTACTAAAAATACAAAAATTAGCTGGACGTGGTGGGAGGTGCGGGTAATCCCAGCTACTCAGGAGGCTGAGGCAGGAGAATTGCTTGAACCTGAGAGGCGGAGGTTGCAGTGAGCAGAGATCGTGCCCCTGCACTCCATCCTGGGCACCAGAGTGAGACTCTGTCTCAATAAATAAATAAATAAATGAATAAGTAAAAATAGTTATCTTTCATTATTTTAAAACAGAATCTGTCACCTTAGTAATGAGCTCAAGACTTTCGTATTTTTAATGCTAGTTCAACCTGTTCAGAATCTAAAACAAGACAATGAGAGTGATACTAGTCACTTGCATAGCTCTAAAAGCAACTTCAAATACAAGTTGCAAAAATAGACTTAGTAAAAATAAATAAATAGGAAGGAAAGAAGAAAGGAAGGAAGAAAGAAGGGAGAGCGGAAGGGAAGGAAAAGACATACAATGCTATCTAACTCACTTTGCTTATCCAAAATGCTAAAGTTTCGGTGACCAGAAATTTGTTATATTCCATTTATACAATGCTATTTGTGCTCCAGCATAAAACTCTGACACTGTGCCAAGTTGTTGAGTGAGCTCTAATCCTCCCAAGTAGGATGGATTGAGCACCTTGTGAGTGATAACATTGATCTCTGGATACCATTGCTCCATTGCCTTATAATATGCTTGGCCAATTAATCAGGGGTTTCTAGCTGGCTACTGGACTGCTTGTCTTTTGCTATCAGGGAGCAAATTTTAGCTATCTCAGTAACAAAATTTGTGTCTTCATTTACATACATGTTCACAATGTAATTATCCTTGGCTTTATGAAGACATGGATTTCAAATCTGAGTTTTTAATTCACCTAGGGAGAATTTTCAATTGTAACAAATCACTTGCAAGTTTCTTGCCCTTTTATTGTCGAATGACTGAGGTATCATGTGAGTTTTGTTATCTAAGTGCTTTCCCTAGGTGGATTTATATGTCGGCAGTTATAGGTGGCTAGCATGATACTAGAAACCCCTCAGTGAAGGCAGTAGGAGTTGTTATTTCTTCTCATAACTCACCAGAGTTCATAAAATCTATCATTGATGCAGCTATTCTAGCCTGTGCTTAGAAAAGATAATTTTATCTCACTGAGTATAATAATATTTGATAAGGACTATGAATTTTAAAAAATGAAAGGAAATAATAACAGTATGTGACACATTAACTTATACAGCTAAACAAGTTCTAAGGCTTAAATAGTCTAAGAAAGGAAATAGCTAAGCACTCCGGTTTACAAATAGCTAATCCTTCATCGCTCTTTCTTTTCTTTTTTAAATATATGAGTATAGTTTATTTTCTCTGTATTTTCTATCTACTTAATTTTTTCCTCGCATTTTTATGTTTTATTTTTATATTGACAGATAACTTGTTTCTTTTTATCATGTACAGCATGATGTTTTGAAGTGTATCTGCATTGTGAATGGTTAAATCTAGCTAATTAGCACACGCAGCACCTCACACAGTTATCATTTTTTTGGTGCTAGCACGTGACATTCACTGTCTTTACAGTTCTCAATAATTCAATATATCATCACTAACTATAGTCATCTTGAGGTACAAAAGATCTCATGAAATTTATTCCTTCTGTCTAACTGTAATTTTGTATCCTTTGACCAACAGTTCTCCATCTCCCTCCCCTAATCACACCAAACTCTGATGATCACACTCTCTCTCTATGAGATCAGCTTTCTTAGATTCCACATATAAGTTAGATCATGCAGTATTTGTCTTTTTGTGCTTGGCTTATTTCTCTGAACCCAATATCCTTCAGCTTCATCTATGTTGACACAAATGACAAGATTTCTTTCATTTCTAATGGCTGAATTTTATAGCTGTGTGTGTGTGTATACATACACATATATACGTACACACACATTATATACATATATATGTATACTGAAAATGTGGTATTTGTATCACATTTTCTTTATCCATTCATCCATCAATGGACACCTAGTTTGGTTCCATGAGTGTGGCTTATAATAGGAATAAACATTAGAAATAGCATTATGGTCTACAACAAATTAAAACGCTGGTAATGTCTAAAATTGTATTTCAAAAATCTGTAAATTCTTAGCTGTCATTTGCAAGTGGCTGGGTAAATGTTTTTAAAATTGCATGTGATGTGGCAGATCAGGGCAGTCGATTTTTAAGTATTCACATTTTGTTATATATAAAATGGTTGCAAATAATAACTGAAACATTAGCTGTGGCCATCTCTGGGCACTCGCTTAGGTTTTTTTTATTCCATTTTAAATTGACACATAGTTGTACACATTTATGGGTAATAGTGTGATGTTTCCATAAATGTATACAATGTATAAATAATCAAATCAGGGTAATTGGCCTATTGATCAGGGGTATCTAGCTAGCTACTGGATTGCTTGTCTTTTGCTATCAGGGAGCAACTATTGACTATCTCATTGACGAAATTTGTGTCTCCACTTTCATATATGTTCAAAATCTAATCACCCTTGGCTAATTACCCTGATTTGATTATTTGCACATTGCATTATGTATGGAAACAGTCACCATTTATATGTGATAAGAACACTCAAAATCTGATCTTTTTGTTATTTTGAAATGTACATTATTGTTAACCGTAGTCACCCTACTCTGCCATAGGACACCAGAACTTATTCCTTCTATATAAGGAATAAGGACATTGTAACATAGTGTTTATTGACCAACTTCTCTCCATCTCCTCTCTCTGCTACCTTTACAACACTCTGGTAAATACTATTCTACTCCCTACTTTAATGAAATCCAGTTGTTTTACATTCCAAAGAAGGGTGAGATCGTGGGTAGTTTGTCTTTGCCTAGTTTATTTCACTTAACATAATGTCTTTCAGGTTCATTCATGTTGTCATAAATGACAGGATTTCCTTCTTCTTTATGGCTGAATAGTATTCCATTCTGGATATATATAAAACAATATTTTATCCATTTATCCACTGATGGACCCTGAGGTTGGTTCCTTATCTTGGCTATTGTGAATGGTGCTATAACAGTGGGACTGCAGATATCTCTTCAACATATTGATTTTATTTCTTTTGGATAAAAACCCAGTAGTAGGATTGCTGGATCATATGATAGTTCTATTTTTATTTTTTTGAGGAGCCTCAGGGTTGTTGACCAAAATGTTTATACTAATTTACATCTCCACCAATAGTAGTTAAGAGGTCTCCTTTCTCCATATTTGTTTATAGGTATACTGACTAAATACTAATAATGCTAACCTTGGTCACTTGACTAAGATAGTACTTGCCAGGTTTCTCCACTGTAAAGTTACTCCCTTCCCCTCTTTTCCATATTTGTTTTGGAGGATTGCTACTTCTTTTAGTTTGTATCTAGAAGGGGCTCAGAAATTCAGACCACAGAGATAAGGCTGTGAAAAGATGTATGTTTAGTAAGACATAGATAATTGGGTTTGAATTCCAGCTCTGCTTTTGACTGTTTCTCTTGGGTGTTTCATGTAACTGTTTGGACGAACGGAGGCAGGATGGTTCACTTCCGGGTTCTTCTTCACCACCAACTCTTCCCATGTGTGCGAGAATGCAGCTGACGCCCGGGAAGGTGCAGATTAATCAGGCATGCACCAGGTGATGTCAATCCGAGGAGACCAAGATTTACCTGGTGGCACCTGAGGAGCGCCCCCCCCCCCCCCCCCCCCC